>NC_056729.1:7800227-7820227 GCF_019279795.1 Protopterus annectens
TTTCCCATTATAATCTTATATGTTAAATTGGGAAATATCACAACAGGATGAATTATCTTTCCAAAAAAATATTTATATTGTTACCTAGGTGATTGGATTATGTTTCTTACCAGCATGAATGGATATGTCTACTGCTTTGTTAGTACGGGTTTCCTATGGACAAACATACTGTCCCTTTAGCAGTGTGACCTTGCTGCATGAGCCTAGTACTCATTCCATCTCTCTACTACAAAATGATTTATTTAACTTTTAAGGATAACGGTAACAGAATACAGTCCAAACATCCTATGAGACAGTTTTTTCATTTTATAGGTATAGCTAATTGCTTCCACAGGAGGAATAGTGTTACTATAATTAGTACAAAATATATATATTTGACCCATGTATCCACACTTGAAACTGAGTATGTCTATAGCTAGTACTTTTTATTCTCTTGACAACATTTGACACAAATTGTACTACAGGTCTAGATTGCTCAGATACAATCACTAGCTTATTAAACAGCCTTCTCCCATGAATACAGAGACAAGTACAGTTATGCAAAAATGTTTGGCTAGAAAAGGAAAAAAAACATGGGAATTCAGAAGCTATGTAGATGAAACACTTGATATCCTTAAGGGGTCATTTGCATCTATCCTATGGACCATCATTACAGGAAGTTTAACATATCACACACTGAAAACTCTAGTTGCCTGTGTTTTTCTTGCAGTTTTTACTGAATTGTTTGTCTGTGTGACTTATTTGCCCTGGGATAGTTCGCAGGCAACTTAATGTTTATGGGCATCAGCTTTGTTCAAAAACCCTGTGTTTCTAAAATATAGCCAGGCATCCCACTTATGCTGTGCTGATATGGTCAATAAAAAGTCTGAAACATACATGTCCACAGCTAGTGGTTATTGGCTTTATTGGTCTGAATGTATCTCTAAAGACTAAAAAAGGGAAAAGTCATGGGTTTTCAGAAAGCATGTAGCTGAAACATTTGATGTATATAAGGGGTCATTTTAATATATACCATGGGCCTCAATTACAGTAAAAACTCTAGCTTGGCTGGGTTTTTGTTGTAGTTTTTACTGAATGGTTTGTTTATGTGACCTCTTTACCCATTGGTTTGTACATTCTTCCTTGTATGAACTGCTTTCTTTTGGATGCAGGTTGCAATATTTGCTTGTCTGAAGTATTTTTTGTTTTCTAGACTTTTATTCATTTAATTCTTCATTAACTGTGAAACATCAGCTTTCTGCTTCTTTCCTGCTCACCACCAATTGATTGTGACAGACTGTCATCCAAGCAACCGTCAAGTATTTTGTGTGTGTTTTAAGACACTATACATAATTGGCATATTTCTGCATATGCTACCTTTGAGGCTGCTGCATGGACATTGACTTGGCAGAGCAAAGTACACTTACCTGGCCCCCACCTCCATGTTATGTACCTCTTCCTGTACTAGATGCTGGCCCTGCATTGGTCTGGACAGTCTGTCTCCTGCAGGATGGGTGTGGCATCTCTACAGTCACCCAATAACCCTTCCTCATCAGTTACCCCAGCAGCTGAGTAACTGGTCATTCAAATCTTATCTGGGTTATTGTCAGGAGTTCAGCCCTCTGTAGGACAGAGCCAATTTACCTAATACTTCTTGGTAAAGAATGTTATGTTTTTAGTTATTTATTTCAATGTGTTTATTTTTATTTATTTTTTATTGCAAATGCAGTGCATCTAGTTTTGTTATACAGTTTAAAACCATTCCTTAGTTTTGTTCCTAGTCGGAGGAAGAAGAAGATCTCTAGGTTAAATTTGCTTTTTCTTTTTATTTACAAAATTTTATTAAAAAATATATGAAGTAAATAGACACAATTCATTCCACTGACTTTTGAAAAAATGTTTTATAAGGAATTGTACAGTGAGCTAAGAAAAGTATTTTCCTTTTATTGGTTATGAAC
Source organism: Protopterus annectens (assembly GCF_019279795.1). Classification (NCBI taxonomy): domain Eukaryota; kingdom Metazoa; phylum Chordata; order Ceratodontiformes; family Protopteridae; genus Protopterus; species Protopterus annectens. Next base: position 7,802,165 of record NC_056729.1, read on the forward strand.
ATTCACAGAAGAGTTCTATTGCAATGTCCTTAGTTCCAAATTGACCCTAATATCAGTGTCTATTTACATGACTAAGAGCATTTTATTTCACTCCTCAGTACACTGTAAGTCATGTATGGAATGTGCCCATTGCACTACATTAATCATTACAAGCTATGTTTAACCAGTGTACCAGACTGCGTTATACAAGATAAGTACAGCTTTTTAATGGTTAATTGCATGGAAATGACTTAGATGAATAGTGTAATGCAAACAAAGGTGCCTCCCTGGTGACCTTGTCTCACACACATATATATCATATCGTTTAATCGACACAACTATACTTAGGTTAGGAGAATGCAACATTTTTTAACAGTTAAATGCATTTAAAAGATAATCTGATTACTTATGTATGAGCAGCACTGTACCTCTAATGCTCTGCAGCAGTACCCTGCACCCTACAGACTGCCCTCTCAGTGCATGCTTTGGAAAACAATTGTAAAACTTGACATTTTAATCAAGCCTTTCCACTCAGTGGATGCACTCTTAGATCATCAAATTTTATGCAGAGCTGGAGCAAGCTGGTATTTGTATGCCTCAATGATAGCAGCAATTTTATTTTTACATTTGTATACCTGCTGACAGTTACAAACCAGTAATTATAATTTAAACACTGTTTTACAGTTGCCTGTATATTTTAAAAACATCAGAATGCATTGGTTTTAAATAATATTAACAATCTTTTACCAATATCCATTATTTCTCATGCTTTCAGCCAATTGAACATTTAAAAAAAAGAACAGAATATATTGATCTTAAATACTATCAACAAACCATTTTATCCATAGCAATACAGCCACATGTCTTAAATATTACAAAAAAAGTCCTGGGTTAATGAAACACAGTACTGCAGTTATGCTAGCAGGTAAGAGTCGTTCTGTCACGCAGCAGCCTGACAGCAGCCCAACTATTAGCTTTCTTAATGGATACTACCCACTGGAAATGTAAGTATCCCACACATTGTATGTAATTCTTCTACTGTTTTGACGTTTATTGAGATGACAGTTCCATGTATATACAGTTCCCTTGTAAAAAAAAATCTTCTGAGTTGCCATGCTCAATTTTCAGATCAAATCCATCTTTTTACATGCTGACCATTTAGATTATAATTGTCTTCACATACCTAGCAGTATCTGTAGACACAGACATGCAGAGCTGTAAACCTGGGGTGAGAGGATCATCACCCAATAATTTTTAAACCACTGCTTAAACAGCATCCTAACCAGTACTGGTCCTGCACATACTCATCACAAGGTTAAGATTATGTGCTCACTGTACGATACTCTCCCAAATACTCTCCTTAAACAGAATACTCTCAGTCATTAACTGAAATGACAAAACAATTTTATTACATAATTGCTTCCCGTACAATCCATTAAGTTGCATGCTTTCTCTTTAGCAACTTCTACATCTGTAAAATCTTAAAATGTATAAACGTATGTGTAACTATTATATGTGTATAAATGTAAATAAAAATATTAACTACTCAGTGTTTAAGTGGGACTAATTATAATGCAAAGTAAACAAATGGAGCTTTTCTCCCCGGGCTTTGGCTGAAAATGGGTATTACCTAATCGGACTTTTCTGGTAAACAAAGATAAATAAATGCATAGATAGATTGTGAACTATAACCATAGCGATGTTGCAGGATTTACAGTGATCTCAGGACATTTATGCTGGTGATGCCCTTATTGCAAGCACATTGCTATTTTAAAGCAAGAGAAGCATAACTTGTTTACTAATAATTGGGTCTATGTTAAATATTCGAACATCCAAAATGCCGGACATTACAGGGTCGGCATTTGGATGTTCAAATATCAAAAAAAAAAAAAAAAAAAAAAAGAAAAACACACTTTAACAGTTTGGTCTCGACCATGTAACATTCGAAATTGTGAGCGTTCAAAGAATTGACATAGACCCTAATAACTGGAGGTGTGTTTTGAGAAATCGTCTATGTGACCGATTGCTAATTAAGTTTTTGCCTACTATATTTATTTATTTATTTTATTTATTTTACATTTGTTAACCGGGCTAGTCTGGCTGGATTTCATGTCCATTTTCAGCAGAGGCCCGAGGAGAAAAGCTCCACTATCAGACTATAACACTACAGTTTAAAAAGTCACTAATAAACTAACAATAAAAATAATGTTGTAAGGCAAAATACAAATGCATATACAGTTTTCCTGGACTAGTCTGAGTAGATGACATGTCAAATTTCAGCCAAGGGCTGAGGAGAAAAGCTCCAGTATCATAAAATAAAATTTACAGTTAAAAAATATTACTAGTCACAAGTCAAGACAACAAATAAGGCATTGGCAAAAAGCAGGAGACAGTTAATGTACAGTGTTAACTATGCAGGCTGGTAGTGTAACAGGTATTATGTAGTTAGAGATAAGGAAAAAGCAGAAATGTAGTAAACAGAATGTGGAAAAAGTACAGTTTCTGTTTGGTACAAGTATTATGGGCATAGTAAAGCTGAGGAGTAGCCAGTAGGAAAAAGAGAGGGGGAAACAAAGGTAGTGATGAATGCAAAAGGTAGAAGGAATATAGGAAGTCAACTAAGGGAAGCAAGAGAAAGAAAAACAGATGGTCTGAGGGGAAGTCAAACAGAATCTTGAACTAAAGAGTGATGGTACAGAAGAGGGGACTGTAGAAGTCAGTCAGAATTTTGAACAAAAGAGTGAAGGTACACAGGAGGGGACTAGAGAGGGTAATAGAGAGGGTAAATATATTACAGAAAAAAAGGAGAAAGTTGCCAATTAAACATACAAACTGAATGAAGCAAATAAACATCCCTTACAAGTCCTACTGGGTATTAGTTCTATATGTCTTTTGATGTGACAGTGACTATGAAGGGCTAGAGAATAACAGATACATGTATATCAGAAATAAAGAAATAAAAGGTGCAGTGAAAGTTAAAAGCAATCATCCCTCGGTCAACAATATGAAAAGCTAAGGAGAACTGGCATATTTCAGGATCATCAGACAAGTCCTCTGTTATAGGAACAAACATTCACATGTCACTGGTGCCACCAGTGTTTTAAATAGCCTATTCATGAGAACGCCATCCAGAAATTCTGTAACACATGTTCATTGATAAGTTCTCCTTCCTTAGGATAACATTGAGGAAATATGTGAACTCCTGATCCCATGCAGGAACAGAATTCCTTTTTCTTCTTCTCTGCCAGCACTAGTTTAATTTTAAAGTTAAGAAAATCAGGGAGCTGTGTTTGGAAAGGCATGCATCATTTACTAATGTTATTGTCTCTCAATGGTTTGAAAAATGAACCAAACAAAACAAACATTCTTAAAGGCTAAGCAAGATAGCTTTTTTGCCATCTACTGCTAAGTTGCAGATACACGTGACTGCTTATTGTAGAGCAGAAATAGGTTGCTAGTGCAAGGGAAGGCACGATCTTATGAAAAGACCTCCAAAAAAATCACAACTTCTACTCATTTAAAGATGTTCAAGTGCCAGACAAACAAATCGATAGTGGCTTGGATTCTTTTTTGTACTTGGGTATGTGCACAAATTTTTAAAAAATTGACTGCGTTTGTCATTAATGTTATTCAAAACCCAAACTTGTAATAAATCCTGTCAGAATAAAAAGAGATAAAAGGTAAAGTTATTATGTCACTGATCAAAATACATCCCTTTGTTGATTCATATCGACTGACAAGCAAAATATTCTTGTCTGTTTCTCTCGGCCAATAGGGCTAGAGGTTGCCTACCTCCATGCTACAGAATCATCAAAAAACCACAAGACTATAAGATGACTATCTAATGACAAGTGAGTCTTAAAAAGGAGAACTGCAACAGGGGAAAACTGAAATGGGAATGATCACACTTTTGTGACAGAATGTCCTACAGCTGTCTCATGGGATCATAGATTACACAGAATCTGATCTGCACTAATCCACCCTAAAAGGAAGGGGAGGAAGCCACTTATACTGCCCCCAGGAACATTTATAGATCAAAGACAGAGAGATGATTTTATATGAAAACATCAAAATCTATTTTTCTTTTGAATAAATAACCCAAAGTACTACTACTGCAAACAGTACTGGAATATTTAAACTTTATTGAACTGCAAAACATTAATTGTGTGATTAGCATTATAGGAAGTTGCATGCTGCTTCAATGAGAGAACAACTATGTTTTAAAAAGCAACAGGTTTGTTTCATCCATTGCCTTCTATCAAAGGTTTGTAGATTATATTTTTCTCATTTGGACAGATAACTGGAAAGAACTTAAGGATTTTATTGAATACTACTACTTTTATTAAGTTTACTGCAATTATATCAGATAAGAAAATATAACACTTACATGTGAAATTGGAAAACAATGCCCATATATTATTGTGACTAGTAGATATAGGAAAAATTGTCATAGGAATCATGTGCTACATAGACAGATTTACATCCCCCACATATACATAAGAATATAGTTAGGGTTCAAGCCATGGGGCTATCACGTTTGAATAATAGGGAAGATAGATTTGCTATAGATCTACATAGGATGAAGACCGAGTTTCTGGACAGATCCGATAAAGTATCAGAACTAGATAAAGGAATGCCTGATCTGGCTGAATTAAGAGCTGGTAGAGCTAAACCGTATTTTTCAAATGGTAGCAAAGCTTTTATTTTGGAGTGTGAGAGATTATTTGTAGTATGGTGGGCACCCATATTCCTAAGTTATTCTAGTAATATTGGCTCTATGTGCAACATTATAAAGAAAACCTGGAACATATTAACATCCGGTGATCAAATAAATAGAGTAATAGGAAGTCGACCTAATTTTAGGTTTAAAAAATAAGAAATCCATAAAAAGGTTACTGTCTTATAATAATCATTGAGGGCAAGACAAATTGAAGTATATAGGACCATACTGTTGTGGCAAATGTAACTTCTGCCACCTTATTGATAGTAACAGCATGTTTATACATCCTGGAACTAATAGAAAATACTTCTTTTAGAGTAGAGGCTACTTGTGTTTCAAGACATCTTGTTTATTTGGCTCAGTGTGATGTATGTAACAAATTTTAGGGTCTATATTATCTTGCTGAAAGACATGTTCAGTGAACACATCTTTATCAGCAAATAAAAAGTCAATGCTGAAATTGGTGAAAGGCCACATCAGTGGCTTTTTTCCCAGGGGAGAACATGCTTGGCCATCATGGGGGATTTGCCATGTTCCCCGTCATAGTGCGATCTCAGAATTGGTATATTTAGTTAGGGAGGGTGTGGGGGCACAGCCCCCTACTTTCTAGGGTTCGAAGGTTTGTGTGGTGTTTAGTAGACCAAGCTCTTTTTTCCCCTGGGAAAAAGTTGCTGATGTAGCCTTTCATTGATTTAAGTGTTCATGGTTTATTTGCTGATGAAGACGTGTTTGCTGAACACGTCTTTCAGCAAGATAATATAGACTCGAATTTTTATGTTGGCAAGACAGATCACTCCTTAAAACGTATGAGGAAGCATATGAGACATTTAAGACAGGGAAATGAAACTAATTCATTAGCTAGACATGCTATAGAAATGGGACAATTATTAACTTCAAAGTAGTAAAATTGATGAGAAATTAGGGAATCTTCCACATATAACAGAAAGTAGGGAGCTTTAATGGATCTTACATCTGCAAGCAGATAAATTGCATGGTTTAAATGACAAGGTCTCTTTATGACCAGCTTTAAAGCAAAGAGGTCTGGGCAGATGAAGTTTATTCAGTTTTTATTGTGATATAGACGTGATTTTTTAGAGCATCCTTACTGGGCAATTTGAATTAATTAAACTGTATTTATTTACTGAGAGTCCATGATTTTTTATGGTCTGATGAAGCAGAATTTTTCTTTGAAAGTGCTAACCATGTCTATTTTTTGTTATTTTATTAAAGTCTTTTGCCTTTCTGTAGCATACATTCTGTTTTTGATATCTAGAGTTTTGATTTTTTTTTTTTGGTATGCAACATGTCTATTTTCATTACCTTTTATTTTGTTTCTATGTGTGGGCCATCCTGCATACATTTAATCTGTGTTTGTACCATTTTTCTATTATTTAACTAAAATTCCTTTATTCACCATTAAGCTCTTGTGGCTGGCATCCATTATTTATTATATATTTATACACTATTCTTTATCTGAAAAGAGGGTCAATTTATTCACACTATTGGCTAATAAGCTGTGTGCCACATCTCCCATTACACTGCTTAAACCTACTACTGATGAAATATAGTAGTATATTTATATTTAGTAATTAAGAACAGCTTATAATTGGGTTCTATAGCTCAAATCTATAGTGTAGCAGTACTATGTGCCAGGGAAAAAAATTGTGGTGAACTGTAGAATTCTGGAAGCCTTCACTGTAAAGTGTGTGTGTGTGTGTGTGTGTGTGTGTGTGTGTGTGTGTGTGTGTGTGTGTGTGTGTGTGTGTGTGTGTGTGTGCGTGTGTAAATATTTGTTTGGGTGAAAGGAAATTACCATAGATAAAGGAACACTGCAAGTCACTGGTTCACAAAGAGAGTTGTGATAAAGAGCCTGTGAGTGCATGGAGAAAGACACATCACTGTAATTGGCCTATTGTCAATCTATTATAGAAAGACAGCAGTGGAAACTTGCTTTATGTTTTGCAGCCAGGTTATATTTTGTGAATTAATTATTAAAGTAGATTTATGTGCACTCTCTTACTATTAATTTGCCCATGACTGGCAACCACGGGATAAAAACCCCATCAGTGCCATCCATCTTGATGTCACAGTTGCTGGCATCCTGCCATCTGGGTGCCACATTGGTGATAATGGTGTCATCTTCCAGTCATTGAAAGTATTTATATGATGGTTAGCAGAAGAGAAAAAAAAGAAAATCTGGTTTTACTTATTTCTTTGTTTATTTATTTATTTATCTTTGTCTAATGGTTAGTTTCTGTAAGAAATACATTGCACAACCTATCAGCGTAAGCAAAACGAGTAAGCCTGTGAAAAAAATAAGTTATTATAATGACATTAATGAAAGTTAACATGATATAATTGTCAGTAAAGCTTTTGACATAGTTTGTCACAGCAAACTTCTACTTCAAATGTTCTCACTAGGTCTATCTCAGCCTACCCTTCTGTGGTTCAAAAGCTACTTGATCAATAGGTATCAGTCAGTAAAATGGCACTCCACTCTCTCTCTCTCTCTCTCTCTGTCTCTCCATACCTCCCATTCACCACTGGTGCATCACAAAGCTCTGTCTTTGGTCCCCTGCTATTTAACAAGCTCTGTACCACCCTCCACTCATTCACACAACAGACCTCCTTAATACAATGTGCAGATGACTCTGTAATCATTTGCACACCTGACATCCTGGGATGTCTCAAAAAAAAAATACTCAAGAAACTTTGACAGCCACTGAAACATGGCATTGTAACTTTTGAGTCATGCTCAGCCCCCCTTTCAAAAAAAAAGAAAAAGAAAAAAAAACTTTTTTCCCTTGAAATCCCTCTCTCATGAAAAAAATAAAATCCTCTGTTTTAATAATACAACCATTGTAAAGTCACTTTCATAGCAAATTATTAGGGATGTTAGTGGATGACAATCTTAAATTTGACCTGCATATACAAAATTGAATAAAAAACTCACCAAAAATTAGGGATGTTTAACAGAACCAAAAACTTACTCACCAATGCAACTAAAACTACACTTGCCACTACTTAACTATTCCCCTCAATACTTTGTAGTGTTCCCATCCTTAATAACCTCAAGGCATCATGAAGATCAAAACTCAAACCATTTGATAATAAAGTGTCTAAATTTGCAGTAAATATCCATTTCAGAACCCCACCACCGCTACCACTGTATAGCACTAAGAACACTAAATTGGTTGGAACTACCACATTAACTAACATATAGATAGCTTCTCACCACCTATAAAATTATCCAGAATTCATATACTTCACCATCACTAAATACTATTCTACACAATTATGTTACTAATCAGTCATTATCAAAGAAAACTCCTCCCTCTCTCCGCAAATGTACTAAATGTTCTGGCAATGGTCTGTATTCATACCGTATTGCTAAGGCCTGGAACTCCTTACCAGTATCTATCAGGTCAATACCCTTTCTCCAGTATTTTAAAACCATTCTTAAACACTTCCTATCCAAAATCTGTCACTGTTCTTACTCAAATCCTGGATAAACTATATACCTAAATATGTCACATGCAGTGATATGCACATATTTCCAAATACCTGTATCACACATAATGACTGCCAGGAACATGTCTCACATGGCACACTTCCATCTGCACAATGGTCACATAAACACAGATTTATATTTACTGTGCATTTTCATAATATGTTTCCATACTGTTTGTCAGTAGTGCCTGACTGTCTTACCCAGTGATAGATTAGTGTATACTGCTTTTGTGTGCAGCATTTCATAAATGTGAGACACAGTGACAGATGGATAGACATACACTTGATGAGTCTCTTAGATGTGCCACTGTCTCTCTCCCTCTGTGTATATATGTATATATATATATATATATATATATATATATATGTATATATATATATAGAGAGAGAGAGAGTTATATAACAGCAGTTTGCTGACAGAGTGAGCTGCTGCTTGGGAAATTGTTTAAGGTTTCCCACCAACCTGCAACCATGGTTTCCAGACTGTTTTAATAGCTCTTAGGATAAGAATGAGGGACATTACTACTTTTAAAATTATGTGTCCATTTACCATAATAAAATGATATACATGTTGTCCACCTTCAGGTTAGTCATATGGGGCCCAGACTACAACTGAGTTGACCACCATTAGGGTATGTGTATATACTTTGGTATTATAAAAACAGCTTGTGGTTAATCATCACTTGTTGACACAACCAGAAGAACTGCATTTTACATCACCGGTTATAGTTTGTTTAGTCGGTAATTTCAGAAGCTATTGAGATACAATTGTATCTTTAAGCAATAACCAATGACGTGGTATGGTATATTGAAGATTTACCCACGGTTGGTATGGTTTAATCACAAGGGCAAAGGTGGTATACTGCTGCATTGTTTTGATGTACTGCACATGTGTATGGGACTTGCATTCACTCATACCCAGTACATCAATGCTTTGAAAAGGAAGCAACAGAGAAAAGAAAGTCTCTGTTGCTCCGTTTTTGTTTTCTTTTTTTTTTTTTTTATTGTTAAAAAAAGTTTGGGTTACTTTAGGGGTAGGAGAGAGAGACAGAATGGAGGAAATACAAAGAAAATCAGGTATGTGTCTTTAGTTTTAAATAACGCACCTGATTTTTTTTTGTATTTCCTCCATCCTTTCTCTTGGGTATGTCCAGAGTAAGGGCTATAGGTTTTTTTTTTAATTTTTGTTGGAAAAAATAATAAAAGGTTTGGAATATACGAATAGAAAGCCTTTTTCTGTTGGTATATTGTGGGCTGGCCAATCAGCGTGCACATTTTTGAATACTAATGGCCAGTCATTGCATAATTCGTATTAAGTCCTGCTTAAGGATGCAAACAGTATAAAGGCTGACATGTACTATAGTTTCCTTAAGAATATCTGAGCTGAAAAGAATATCCTCAGTGCCAGACCTGAAGAGAACTCTCCAAACTGAATATCATGCCTTCTGGTAAAAATAGTCTGCATTGTTCCGGGTTCAGTAAAGCCCCTAAGAACAGCTTTGTCATTCCCAGTCGGACTCGATTTGGGCATGGTCAAAAAGACTGTTATGTTGGTTGTTGGTCATTGCATGATATAGCTCAATGGCTTAATGTTTCCCCCATTGAAGAAGTTTAGATATTCATACGCATGGATTACCTGGTTCGCCAAGGTAGGCAAATACTAAAACTTAGATCTGTAAGCACTTTGGGTGTAGTGGTAAGAATAAAGAGCAATGAGGTGAACTGAAAGTGCCCTCTGTGTCTCTCAACTATTAACTCCAGAGTTTTGGACAAAGTAAAAAGTAGTAAGAGAGACTTTAAATGTTGGCACCATTATTGATTCACATCTCTAAACAATTTAATTTTATGAGGGATTGACCAAATGACTGTGAACAAATTATGGACATCCTTCCAAATTCTGGACAGCTTAGAGGCATGCCTGAACTTCAGGTAGTCTACCGACTCTGAAGATGATGGTGTGCAGGTGTGCATCTTTCTAGTCCAAGATGACCTCAACTTCATTACCACAATTAACAGAACATGCTGCAGGGACAGGTTCATAACCCAAAGACTGCCCATGCTCTGGAATAGACTTCCCATACATGTCAAGCAGAGCACCTCACTGGCCCTCTTCAAGAGAAATCTTGATGAGTGGATGGTAAATAGAAAGTTCACCCCAGGGATCACTCCAATAGCTCTACTTGATAGAGACACTGGGAACTAATGATGGTTGGCACAATGCCAGGGCACTTCTATGGGCTAGGCTTGTAAAGGCTCCAGGGCCATTAGCCTATAGTACACACCTATGAACCTATAAAATGAGTGAAAGAGCAGTGCTTGTAGGTCAGCATTTTAATCTTGATTTCCTTCAGAAACCTTGTTCATCCTGGACTAAACTAGTCTTAATCTCATAGGTTCATAGGTTCATAGGTGTGTACTAGGCTAATGGCCCTGGAGCCTTTACAAGCCTAGCCAATAGAAGTGCCCTGGCATCATGCCACTTAATATTAGTTCCCAGTGCCTCTATCAAGTAGAGCCACAGGAGCAATCCCTGGGATGAATTTTCTATTACCCATACACTCATCAAGATTTCTCTTAAAGATGGTCAGCGAGGTTCTCTGCTTGTCATGTATGGGAAGTCTATTCCAGAGCATGGGCAATCTCTGGGTGAGGAACCTGTCCCTCCAGCATGTTCTGTTGATTGTGGTAATGAGGTTGAGGTCTCTGGATCTCCAAGAGTGATCCTTTTTTTTCAGGACTAGGAAAATTCTGGAACCTAGTCCTTTCCCCTACGTCTTCACTGAGAAACTCTTTATAGCCATACAATACAAGGATGGGGTCACTTTAGACTTTGGCAGCTCCTCATGCACCTGAGAGATTGGGGGCACATACTCACAAAGGGAAGAAAGGCCTTGCACTCTGTCTTGCACGCTGGGAAAATAACCTTTCTTGTCACTGGTCTGTTGTTCAAATCAAACAGAATGCTTTGAAAAGGGGTTTACTTCACAGGGTACAAGATGAGGAGGTGGAAGAATGAAAGGATAGTAGAGGGTTGCAGAGGGTACCGCCCAGGAAATGAGGTGCGGAGATGGAAGAAGGAAAGGGTTGTATAGTAGGGTACTAGTAGAATGGTAGAACTCATCTCCCGTTCCCATAATTTTCTGCAGACTTGCCTCTGCCTCCCTTCTGCTTCTTAAATGTTGTCTAGTATTTAAATTGTTAACAGTGGCCTGCTTCCTGTAAAATGGTCATTAATTTGCAGGATAGATCCTCCTCTACTTCAGGATAATAGGCATGAAATATGATTTTGTTCTTCAATTCTAAGTCTTAAAATATTTCTTGGGAAGGGTGGCAAACAACAATTTCTTATCCAGAGAGACATCCAGAGCTATTTCATGTGTACTCTGGTAGGTTCTGGATCATCAACCAAATGTGTTTACATAGAACTGTCCCTGTTGCTGCCCATCTTCTGCAGATACCTTTTGCAGCATCCCCACATTTGATGGTATGCTTCCACAACTTAAAGGTTATCTGAGTAAACAGATTAATCCTGTCTCTTAAGGCCTCATCAGCCAAACAGAATCTAGTAGTTTCTTATTAACATATGACAACACATTTTCCTTTAGTTTTAATCTGATCATGTACTCCTGTGATGTACTCTATGCTGTACACTTTTTTAAGTGTCTGTTTTATTTTCACATTCTGATATTGACTGATTTTTGTGATAAGTCAGATCAACAGTCATATAATAACTAAGAGAAAAGGAATTTCAAAAGTATCATTTAGGTAAATTGTTTCATAGACTAGCGAGCACTTTATTGTGTGAAAGGACAAGCTGTGTAATTAAATGTATCCCATACTTTCTGGGTCTTTGTGCCTTTCTTTATATTGAATATCAGTCAAGCCAGGCTGTGGTACTGTGGCAGTGTCTCCAGTTTCAGCACTTTTTTTTTTTTTCATTTTTTTCTACCAGTCATCAAACCCTTTGCAGACAATCATCCTTTTCATTTTCCCATCACTGGGGTGAAGGTCAGCTGAGAGGATCATCATTTAGGCAGCCATCAGAGGATGGTTCAATATTATTTTAATGCATCACCATATGAATGCCCACTCAGTGACAACCATTGGTGGGGCATGCAGATGGCATCAACACTGAACTACCTCTCATTTCTACAAGGGGCTGACATTAGCAATACTGCCCTAACAGCCCAAAAGCAACCACCATGCAGTTGTTTCCCAGCTCTCCACCAGGGGAAATCAACTCATGCATATGTATCATTGAATGTGAGCTCCACCCCCCCCCCATAAGATGGACATGCCCATCTTCCCTGCCAGCTCTCCACCAGGGGAAATCAGCTCATGCATATGTATCACTGAATGTGAGCTCCACCCCCCCATAAGATGGACATGCCCATCTTCCCTGCCAGCTCTCCACCAGGGGAAATCAGCTCATGCATATGTATCATTGAATGTGAGCTCCACCCCCCCCCCCATAAGATGGACATGCCCATCTTCCCTGCCATTTCTATTGAGTCACCAAGCCATTATGCAAACTCAGGTCACCTGGGTCATAGCCAGAGATTTAGAGTCTAAGCTCCCAGTTCAGGCATTCTTTTTAATTCCTATTTAGGTTCTACAGAAGAAGGTAATGAATTGAACAAGCAGATGAATAGGAAGTGCTGGCTTACTGCTTGCCTCCTTTTATGATTAGAGGAAAGAAAAACAGCAAAGTAAGATGAGAATGTTAGTTAAATAAATTTATCAGAAGTTGAGAACTGAATAAGAATAAAAGCTGCTGTACAGTCAGTACCATGTTAAAATGTCATTTCCACTAAATTTGTTTTTTGCAATATGCATAAGCTGGATAGTATAACTTTATGTATAGCTACCAATGTGGGTAATTTGCACACTAGCTATCACATGCATTTTTCATCATAATTAGTTACTGCCATGATAGTAAGGAATATGGATACGTACTGATGGCTCATCTGTGTCCTTATGACAAAAGTTATTAGTATGGTGTGTATGGTACAGGTAGCACTAGACAGCCCATAAAAGTGTACATAGTCATAGGAAAAACTGATGAAAGCATCTATCATTACTGTGATTACTCTGTGTTTGTGAATTTGTTCTATTTTCTTTTTTGATGAATCTCTTCACTCGTGCTTTGCCTGCAAATAGTCTATAATGTACTACCCCAGTAAATGACTTAGAATTAAAAACAAGCTATCCATACAAAAGATACCAGATGAAACTGGCGAGGTGAAATAGTGAGAAATGATAACAAAATGAGCAAAAAAATGTAAGATAGAGTAAAAACTGAATGGAAGCTGTCATACTAGTACAAAACACCCTCCATTAATTATATATAACAACTCCGAGATCACTCTACAGTGAGGAAAGGGCAAATTTTCCAATCTTCACTGTACTGTGATCTCACTATAAACAGCTCGCTGAATGGTATTTTTGATGCAAGTGCCATTCGCTGACCTGCCTTTTTGATAATATAATATAGACCCATGAGTCCCATGATACAGAGAGAGACCAGACTAATAGACAAACAAACAAACAATCAATAAAATCAGCACCAAAAAAGACATAATATGGCATACTACAATGATATGATGCAGAAAACGTTTGTCAGATGACTGATATGTATCTTTCAACTGCAGCATCACATACTGGACTTTTCAGCAAACCAAGCTTTAAACATTATTACTATTCAATTGCAGGAGTATTTTCATCATGACATTGGTCCTACCATTCACTTCACCAATGATCATGGCTTTTCAATTCAATTTGGCAGAAAACTAGAAGCTGCAATAATGTGATAATTTTTATGTTGTATCTGACAAAACAAAATTAAGCAAGTGGTACAACTTGCTACATTTTTTTTCATCTTGCTGAAGATCTTACTCCATATGTATTTAACACATTTTCTTTTACCAAAAAAAAAAAAATCAAAAGTCTGACCAAGCTACTATAAACAATAGTCTTAAGCAATATCACAAGCCTTAAAAAAGCTTCAATATATTTCCCATTTATTTCTCACTATAAACCAGGAGCCACAAGACCCTATTGATGGCATTAAAATGGAGATGAGACAGAATTAAAGTTCCTGATGTTGGAAAGCTGCAGGATTTGTTGCTGAGTGCCAGAACTACACTAACATTAAGACTGATAAACCGAGAAGCAGATTTATCACTTTTTATATTGTGAATATGTGTAGAGTTGAATAATTAACACACACATTCAAACTAGGCAAAACTAAAACAAAACACGTGCGCTAAAATGAGGCATAAATAATCTGCTTGGATACATCATAATGTAAGAAAGGGTAAAAACAGAAGAGCATTATAAAACACGTTGTCATCAAGATGCAGTTGAAAATAATACCAGTTTCAGTAGAACAGATGTTGTGTTGCTTAAGCGTGGTAGTACACACAAGGAAAGAAGTAACAGAGATTTAAATAAAAAGTGCAAAAAACGTGAGTTGTTGAATCATTGTTCCAAATCTGTAAAAATTAAACAGGAAAAGGAAAGAAGGGCAGAGAAAACATGTTTTACAAGTAATTGTAAATAGAAATTCAAACTGTTCACTTGCTAACTTAAATAATAGATTCTCTGCTATGCATCTGTAAACGCATTAGGCATGTGTGAAGTCAATACTGTTTTTCACAGCACTGGCAGGAACAAAATTATGCTCCCATGAAAAGAATCTCTGTCTTTAGATACTGTTTATTAGTGGCAAAAGTGATAATTTTAACATTCATTTTGGAGTAGATGATAGGACTACAAGTGTACTTAGAGACTTGTGCTTGAAAGACACTGGAAAAATATCCAGAGCTACATTACTGACTTAGTCTATACATCAGCTAATACAATTGGGTCAGAAAGGTCTATGTTGTGTTTACAAAAACAAAACATATTTTTTTTTATTTCATGAACTGTTGCTATAACAATACATGATTGTATGCATACACTTTGTCTATATGCAGTCTCAGAGGGCAGTATGTAGTCAGCAAAGGCAAACATTTGCAGATTTATGAAGACAAACATCCTGGAATATAAGAACATATAACTGTCATATTTCTGAAGACAACCTTACACATGTTTGCAGAATGTCACTTACAGATTCATAGAAGCAATCATTTGTATATTCATGAAGCAGACAACTTATACATTTATGCTATATAGATGCAGAACTGTTCAGTATAGTTCAGCAATGCTATAATGAGAAATAAACTGCAGAGATTCTGAAAAAGCTAAACTAAACAAAGGTCAAACTGTTTACAGACCAATATTTTGATAATTATGCTGATTCATTCCAAAGTTTTTATCGTACTCTGGGTCAATATACTATAAAAATAAGCCCAGAGAATTCTCCAGTTGGACAAGCAGAAAGAACAGTTCTGATTACACTGAAGCAGAATACCACAAAGGAATTAAAGTGTATAGAGCAGTGGATGATGATTGTGAAGATGTCTGTGAAATAAACTGATTCTTAGAGCTAAGTAGTTCTCAGTGCTTGAAGCTACCCTCAGCATCTGGCAACTTAAATTGGATGCAAACAATTGAAAGTCATATGCATTTAATATGACATTAGAAAGATGCAGACTCCTGTAAATGCTGTTTGGTATTTCTTCAGCACCTACGTTTTTCCCGAGTGCTGCTGCATTAGACAATTTGGGAACTGATGAAAAAATGTATGACATGTATTAAGCATATGATGCATGATTTAATTAAATCAGTATGTCCGTCCTGATCACAATAAGGTAGAGTTGTAGTTCAAATGGAAAAAGCATTGAGTGGACAAGATGGGCTGAGATTTTTAGGTGTGTTACAGCACTTAATTAAATAGACCCTTTACCTAGCAAAAGTGTTAATGTGTTTAAGAAAACTTCTTGGCCAAGACATTGGGAGGTAATGAAACTTATGAAAGAATCTCCTACTCTTTGCTATTATGACATAAAAACAGCTATGTCACAAGTAGTTGACAGTCATCATGGTACTGTTGCAGTTTTACAGAAAGACGGGTGACCAATTGCATATGGCTCCATAACACTGACTGAATGTCAGACACAATCTTCTCAAACAGAAATGCTGGGTATAGTTTATAGATTTGAGAAGCTCTGCATGTATTTGCTGTAAACAAGTATGTCTTGAAGCAACTCAAAAACCATTACTGAGTATTTTCTAAAGCCTCATATGCAATCCCATGGAAAGACTTATCATGGACCTAATCAATCAGGATATAGGAAAATTTCAAGCACTAGACCTGTCTCAGTATGGATCATCAACATCAGGTCATGCTAACTCAACTTGATAGAACCTGGTAGATTTTTTGAAAAGGTCACAAAAGCAGTGCATAAAGGCAAAATAGTACACACCACATACTTCAACCTGCTGGCAAAGCTTTTGACACAATTCTTCACTCAGGTATAGCAGCAAAGTGAAATAAACTGAGAATAAACCCCTATGCCACCTACTAAATTGCCAACTGACTTACAGATAGGAAACAGATAATCAAAATAGGGGAAGTTAACTCCAAAAAGGGGCCAGTCACCAGTGGAATCCCACATGGTTCTATGCTGGGACCTCTCTTGTTTGAGATCTGCTTTTCTGAAGTAAAAAACGATACCAAAGGGCTGGATGACTAAGTTTGCACATGACTGCAGGCTATTAGTGTCATTGAATCCCTAAATGATGTAACCATCCTGCAGGAAGGTTTGGCCCAGATAAATAACTTGTGCCAAAATCATGGAATAAAACTAAATGCAATAAAAATGCATACTTGTATCCTTTGGGAACTCATCTACACCAGGGAACTACCACATTGACAATACATCCCTAAGAGTTGACAAAGGGATTTGTGAACTTAATGTGGACTGTGACCTAACTTTTGAACAACATGAGTTCATTGCTGTAAGAAACTCTTTCTATATTGCACAGCTTATAAAATAAGGGACTGTGGCTAGATCTAGGGGTGTCATTGTCCCCCTTTACTCCTCATTATTATTATTATTCCTTGAATGTAATGCCTCCTTTGGCATGTATCAGCCCAGACACACGTAACAACTGGAATGCCCACAGAGATACCTTTTTAAGAGAATACAAGGCCTAAACAACATCACCTACATGAAATGACTCAAAGCCCTGTCACTATAACCAGTATCCTACAGACTGCTAAGATGTGGCCTGACTCTGGCATACCAGCCATCCTCTGATCCATTACTGATTAATTTAATGCATATCACCAAGTCAAACAGTATCAGAAATACTCACTTTGGGGATCTAAACCTCATCTACAACACAACAAAATGGTTTGGAGGAATACATATATCAAGCAGAAGACAGAGCTTCTATTGACTCCATGTCCACAAAAAAACATAGTTCATCCTTGTCCATATTGAAGGATAAATTGAATCTATGGATAAAAACAGAACATTTACCTCAGGACTGCTCCCCTGAGCTACTAATGGACAGATACAGCTCCTAAATGCTTTATCCCATGCACAGGTCCTCTCATATTATCTGTGGTATGAACCTATTTATTCTTATTAGGGGTAATATATAATTATTGCCAATGGGATGCATAAGACCAACCAATAACCAAATGGGATAAATTATTTTGAGCACAAAAAGGGAAATTGGCTATGGTTAAAATGGTCCACAAGGGCAGCTAGCCTAATACTTACCTATGAGCCTATGAACCTATGAACCTATGAACCTATAGCACCATCATATTTGCAGTAAATATTCTTGATTTTACAGAGATTTTATTTGAAAATTATGATAAATGTGACAGACAGAGAGAGGGGGAGATGTATACTATGCAACAAATAGAACTTATTTCAAACCAAGCAAACAGTAAT
>NC_056729.1:7822727-7851566 GCF_019279795.1 Protopterus annectens
TAAAATATAAAACATAAAGGGAGAAGTGTTTTATATGTATATATATATATATATATATATATATATATATATATATATATATATATATATATATATATATATTTAAGATAGCACCATTTTAAATTGCAGCTACCATAAGGCTAAAGGTCGTGTGGTCTTTCCTTCTAGTTGCAGTCAGGCTAATGAACAGGATTGATACATGTAGACTGTCCTCCATGCATTTTTGTTACTGCACTTTCTGTTAAGGCAGTTTAGGCAGCACTGAAGAACCCAAGATATTGTCACAGAGCAGTAACTAGGGTGAAGCAAAAGGGGGTTGTCAGGGACACAATCTATAGGCGAGGATGGTGTCAGGGTACTATATTTGCATTGTTTTCTGAAGTCATGAGGACATTGTGGCTTCATAAATAAATTCAGATACTGTATTTATGGCTTGTATGAAATGCTGAAGCACTTAGTGAATGTGTAGCAGTACAAAGGAAAAGTTAGACTCCAAGTCCTCCAAGGACAGTACCAAGAGTTGCTCCATGAAAATGCAGTAAAAGTTTAGCACTTTCATTCTCATTAGCAATTTCCATTCTTCGTAACTGTTTTACTGTGCTTGTATGGTCTTTTATGTGGTTCTAGTGCATAGTAATCACTTCTGTAGCCAGCTACTTGTGACAGTTTTAGCAAGCTATAGTTGTGTTTGTTGTTATTGTTTGTTTATTCGTTTGCTACTTTTTTTCTGCTCCTCAGCTTTGAGTTTTTTAGGTGCACAAGGCTACAGATGAGCGAGCTATCATACTGCATTACAGTTCTTATACCGATCCTGATAAAAAACCTAACAATGTTATTACAGTCCGGAAATTTAGAAAATACAGAACCATGAAAGTTTATAAAATTAACTGATGAAATTGTATGCATCGTGGTAAAGAGGCACTAGCTGCATATATCAGATACTAAAAATGAAAAAGAAGTAACTACCTTAGCCTAGACACCAGCAATATCAAAGAAAAATAATAATGAAAGAAATCTATTGCAGTACTCTTGATGTCTTATAAATTACTAGCAGTATACTCATGGCACCTTCTGTCTTGCTGTAGTAATATTCAAAATGTTGTAATAGTCTGCTAAGTAAAACAGCAAATATTTTTTGCAAAATGAAATACAGTCACTATGTAATTTATATATAATTTGTCTGAATTGTTTTGCTGCCTTGAGACTGAAGGTAAGAACATTAAGCAATGCTAATAGCTGTTATTTAAGTTGGTAGATTATTATGAGTACATCTGTTTATGCATTTGGCTTGTAATATAGATATGCAGCATTGGTGTCTTTTCTACCAGATGCTAAATTTCTTTTATATGACTGAAAATACTTATGGTAAATGTTAAAAATTGAGAAGAAAATAAGCTACTGACACTGCAGAAAACACAAAAGAGCATTTATCCTCTTCACATGTTGTTTTGGAACACAATTTAGCAATCTGTTTCTATAGCTGAATTTTCTGAAACACAGACTATGCAGTCAATGTATTGCATTTTAATAATTACAGGCATCTGTGTTTACTTAAATACTGTTTAAACAGGTTCAGTGTCATTTCTGTCAGGAAGGACAAGACTGCATCTGGGCTGAGCCTATGTCTTCAATAAGAAGAAAATAACAGAGCTATGAAAACAGGAGTCTGAATTCCAAAAGATAGTTACGCTATGCACAAGATGCTAGCTCTATGTTGTGCCAATTTTTTTGCATTAATAACTCCAAAAACCTGCTGAAGTAGTGTATATGCAAATTGCATATCACATTGTAAAATGTTGAGTAAACGAGTACTGTTTATGATTCTATAACAGCATGTAGCAATTTAACACCAATATATAGTGTAAGCAAGAATTGGTTAAACATGCCATTATACTAATTTTGAAAACTAGTGGTAGCCATAAAATCCCTTGCAACTTTATCTGTGCACAGTTACAAACTGCATACAAATGCTGAATTTTAACACAGAGGCAATACAACATACTTGGATGCTCATAATCATGGATGAGGAGAACACTTCGGGTGTCTGCAGCTAAGAGAAGGCCACTTTGGCAGCAGGCCAGGTTCCAGTTATACTAGCTTTCTGATCAGGAGAAAATAGATGGATGTATATCTGATAGCGGGCTAATGCAGACTGTGTCAGGTATGTGCAGCCCACATGTCTCCATGCAGGCTGCAGGGGAACCCAGTCCCCCAAGAAATTAAGTCTACCTAACAGCATGCTAGATGATGGGACATTCCAGCCTTACATGACTGACACTATCAGTGTCCTGAACAGCAGCACCTCATGTCCTGCACAGATTCCTGATGGTTATGTGTCAAATAGCAAGTGACCTTACAGAGTTTCCAAGAGGGCAGTCAGCCATGGAACAGTTTATTGAGAAACCAAGCTCCATCTTCTACTCAGTTCTACTGATTGCTCCCACATACCAATCAAAGTCCTCTATGGTATAGTTGTTGAATGCTATTTCAGTTAGAAGGAGGGCTATTTGTTAACTGTCAGCTACTGTGGTCATCAGAGTGCATCAACTTAATCTTTATTGCTGCTTATTCTGGCAGTGTACCTGATGACTTATTACAGAGGCATAGTCACCTTAGACAAATGTTCCAAGGTGGGGATATTACTGAAGGGCATCTAGTATGTAAATGTGTATTATACAATTCTCATTACAAGATGTCGTATCCAAACTGTTAAACAAATTATTAATTATGCAATTTTTCCATAGGAGGCAGTAGTTATTCACTGGATCCATGGCTTATGACACTCATCCAGAATCCCTCCATTGCAGCAGAGAATGCATATAACAGGATATACAGCATGACCTGGGATGTTACTGAGAAACCATGTGACATGTTGAAAGCCCTATTCAGGTGTCTAGGCACATATGGAGGTGCTCTAGAGTACAATTTGCAAAAAGGCAGGGCAGAAATTATCACTGTGTGCTATAACATCTAAGTGCTGTAGCCTGCTGGCTTGTAATGTAGGAGAACTACCTGAAGACTCCCAGGTACTTGAACTTAAACAGCCATAAGCCCCACCAGAAGAGGAGGAGGACACAGATAAAGTGCTGCCTTAGTGTGTGAGAAGCCGAGGCTGAGGCTGAGGCTGCATGAAAAAATGTTGGTGATCCAGAAAATCTGATTCAAAACTATTAGCCATAACACACTGTTCACAGAATTGTGCAAAGAACAATATTAGCCAACTGTAATGTCACAGAGACCATATTTTCATAGCATCCACATACCCACGTGGATCTAATAACAGTGACAATCATACATTTCCCAATATTTGTATATATAGTCACCAGTGCATGCAGGTGCTATATAGCCATTCCTGAACACATAAGGTAATGATCAGGGGAATCAGATACATACATATTAATACGTAGAGAGAAATTCTGCATAGTTAGATATACATGCACATGGCAAATATGTAAATCTCAAACACAAAGATAAGACGTATACGAGAAATGCAAAAGAGAGCTATGCCATGCCTGTTCACTTAGTGTTAAGCATATAACAGATGGCAATGGTTAGCAGATATACACAGACCCCGTAAACATAGCAGTGCTAAGTACAGTCCAATGTAAACAATGTGCCTGTGTATAATCATACATGAGATCTAAGGTAGTCATGGGTATTATTTGCAAATGCATATGGCCTGGTATTACCATATGTACAGCTAATATAGTTAAAGGATATGCACAGGATGGTCTACTTCTAAAGTCCGACTCTCAGATGACCGACTTTCAAAATCCCAAGACAAAAATCATGAATGTTCAGAAACACGAACATCAATTTTTATCAGGGTATGTAAGTACATGGCCAACTGTAAATGAAACTTATGCTAGAGTAAATAAAACCCATCTAGGTTGGGGGGGGCTATGCTGCCCACACCCCATAACGAAATATACCAACTCCGGGATCACACTACAGTGGTGAACAGGGCATGTTGGCTAAGTGTTTACTTACCCTAGTAAATAGTCGACTTTCAGGTTTCAGAACTTTCATGATTTTTGTCTCTGGATTTTGAAAGTCAGTCATCTGAGAGTTAGACTTTAGAAGTAGACCCACATAGGACATACATGTCACTTGTGTAAATACATAGGACACTGTACAAATATATGTGACTGTCACACAGGATGCACTCAGAGTATTTACCAGGCATACATGGAAGAAAGTGGAATAACTTCTTATTTACCAGGATTTGTCTCAGGAATGGCTATGGAGAAGTGAGCTGAAACCAAATGATGAAAGTCAGAAAATGGCTACCCAAGATATTGGGCTATATACATGTTGCTTTACACAGTCTATAAAAAAGTGAGAAAAATAGACAAATGTAAGGTCTGTAAAACAGAACTGGAAAGAGTCACACATCTTGTTGCTGGTTGTGACATACTAATGGCAGAAGGACTGTATACTGAAAGGCATAATAATCTGGCAAGTCTGTTACTTTGGGGATTGTGTAAACATTACAATACTGAAGTAGCTGAGAAGCATTGGAAACATGAGTCACAAAACATTATAGAGAATGAAGTTTATATCAAATGGGATCATCCATTACCAAAAGTTGAAAAATAGATGCAAGAAAACCATATATAATAGTCTATGAAAAGAAGACAAAAGTAGCATTGATCATTGAAATTACTACACCCAGTGATTATAGTATCTTATGTGCAAAGAGACACAAACTTATAAAGACCAGAATTTGGAGGCAGAATTTAAAGTGATGCAGAAGAAAGATACCCACAGTTCTTAGAAAGATACCCAGACAGTTGTAATAGTAGTGGGAACAACACGTCTAATAAAACAAGTTTATTGGTGTACTTAGATATACTACCAATACATGTAACCCATTGTGAATTACAGAAGGAGGCAATTCTGGGCACATTGCATGTGCTGAGAAGAGCATTCTTGGCTAACATCTCTAATCATACCCTAACTTAGGAATGGGTCCATTCCCATCATGGTAATAGAAACCCAAAATACTAGGAGAAATTAAACAAGAGGGTAGAAATACTTAAGCAGTGCCAGTATAACTTTAGTTTCCAGTAGCAATGTTACCTAATACATATAGTATTCTGAAAGCACATATCTGCATATGCATCAAAGGGTTACATATATATTTCATAGTTACAATAATTATTATAACTACGTATTAGTAACTAATAAAAAACACAATATCCTATAGTCTGATGCACATTCTTATAGGTGTGATTATAAACTAATGCCAAAGTACAAACATGCAAGGTAGTAATGCTTGCTAAAGGCAGCAGGTATTTTACACACACAGTAAGCTCTTTACTATACAAAGTAGTACCAAGACTGTTTCTTCATGCATGTCTCAATGCATTGTATGAACACACACACACACACACACACACACACACACACACACACACACACACACACACACACACACACACACACACACACTTAATTACCAAAAGCAGTAAGTACTCAAATGTGAACATGAAGCATGCATTTTGCATGTAGCACACCCTTTCAGCATACTCATAAAGAGTCACATTATTTCTAAAGCACAAAGACAGTAGACACAGTGCTGCATATAAAGGTACATTTATTTTCATGATAGTGTGTAACATCAGACAGGTAAACCATGATTAAACTAGTATAAGTTGTAATAGGCACAGCAGTTACACAGGACGAGTTTTGGTGATGCAGCGCCACTAATGGAAACAAGAACAGCCTTGATGATATCTCATGAAACCCCTTCACATTTTACTGGAATCTGTAGTTCTTTCCTGTACCTGTGATGGGTCATCCATGACAACATGGTGTGGGAATGATATAGTGAGAGATGATGTGGTGGACTGCATGAACTGTGTTACAAAAAGAGATACCAGAGTATGACTGGTAGCAGTATCTGTCTACTCAGATTCTGCTTTTGTTGTAGTAGGCTGTGTTCTAAGTCCTCGGTGCTTATGTCCATGCAGATGTCTGCTCTGTTCTGTGCCTGATGACATCAAATTGATATTTTGGATGCCATGCATGATGGACAATGTCTGCACCTGCAGTGCCATAACAGAATACTGAGCCTTGTAGCAATGACCAACATCTGACATGCTGCCTCTCAATGTGATCTTACATCATGGCCAGGATGAGTGCAGTCCTGTCGATAGCATCAACAAGATCTCATTGATAAAAATGTAGATACCTATGTGCAGGCTCACTGGATTGTAGGAGCAGTTACATACCAATGAAAAACTTATAGTATCCATGTTTTGCCCATATGTGAGCTGTTGTGGCCATCTATCATGCCTGTGGAATGTCCAGACTATAAGCTAATTACACTGCCACCAGACACCCCAAAGCCAGCTACTCTAAGGCTCTTGCAAGGGTATCCAATTATACATGAGTGAAATTAATATTAATACAAACAGTGATGTTGACAAAATAGAAAGGTTTTCAGGAGTGGCCACAGTGTCACCAATAAATATAAGTACTCTCAAATGTTAAAATATGCTGTAAAGGACCAGCCACAGTGAAAAATTTAAATATACTTGATAACAAATAATAAAAGACATGAAAATACTAAATATCTATTTACAATAAACACCAGAGTTTCAGCCACAGGAACTATTAAAAATAACATGGGTGGACAAGTTCACACAATTACTGAAAAAACAATACTTAACTAATCTCACTATATTTTCCTGACTGATCTAAAGAATTACAAAGAATTAGTATTCTCTGGTTACTTACTAGAGTAAGAAAAAACGAAGAAGGTGAGAGATCCTTCTTTGTCAGATTAAAGCAAAATGAAAACTCCAGCAAAGCTAGAACTTCCAATAAGTGACCTCCCAAACCTCTTGCATCAGAGGCACATGGGATACATGCAAATGATCCTTATGAACATCAGGTATTTCACCAAATTGGCAATTCTGAATGCCCCTGACTTGTTTCGTCATTTTAATAGACAATTTCAGGCCAATAAAGCCAAACCCCACTAGCTATGGATATGCATATTTTGGCCTTGTTATGACCTCATTGGCACAGCACAAGCAGAGTGTTTGACTAAGCATTAGAAACACAGGGCTGTTATACCCAGCTGATGTCCATTATTATTAGGGTCACTGCAAAAATATCCCAAACAACAAACTAAAACAATGAGTGAGAAAGTCACTGAGAAACCTGATACAAGAGGTTTGGGAGGTCACTTATTGGAAGTTCTAGCTTTGCTGGAGTTTTCATATTGTTTTTACTGATTGGTTTCTCAGTGATCTTCTCACTCATTGTTTTAGTTTGTTGTTTGGAATATTTTTGCAGTGACCCTAATGATAATGGACATCAGCTGGGTATAACAGCCCTGTTTTTCTAATGCTTAGTCAAACACTCTGCTTGTGCTGTGCTGATGAGGTCATAACAAGGCCGAAATATGCATATCCACAGCTAGTGGGGTTTTGCTTTATTGGCCTGAAATTGTCCATTAAAATGACGAAACAAGTCATGGGCATTCAGAATTGCCAATTAGCTGAAATACCTGATGTTCATAAGGATCATTTGCATATATCCCATGTGCCTCTGATACAATAGGTTTGGGAGGTCACTTATTGGAAGTTCCAGCTTTGCTGGAGTTTTCATTTTGTTTTACTGATTGGTTTCTCAGTGACCTTCTCACTTATAGTTTTCTTTGTCAGGTTACAAAAGCAGAGTGTTCTGAGACTTTAGTCACACCTAATATTGCACAGTATTCTTAGTGATGGATTACAGAATGACATCACATAATCTGATCATCTGACTTCCTGTAACCATGCCCTCCCCCATTGCTAGAAACTGCCAGGATATAACACCTATGTGATAATAATAACCCCCCCCCCAGTGACAATGTAGAAAGCTTCCTAGAACATTTTGCCTCTGGCTGCATTGAGAATTGTAAGATAACATCTTTATGGCTCGGCCCAGTAACTTAATTTCTTACTATTTTCTAAAGTCAGGTGGATTGAGATTAATTTATTTATTTTATAAGCTTATTATATTATTAATTACATATTGTGCTGGCATATGTTACACATCCACTGCCCTACTTCTCCTGGCATAGCTGGCAATACTTCACATTGCCACAACCTGCATGCCATCTTATGCTCCATGTAACTCAGCAACATCATTGCCACTATCAAGTTCAACAGGTGATATTGCAGAGGCCATCCTTTCAATATGTAGGCACTGGTTGTAAGAAACACACACACACACAAAACATCAAAGACACAAAATCAGAACACCAAATAATTGATCTAAATCATTGAAAATCAAAATATACGTAAACATGTTTTACTTATTTTGTTTTCAGTTGAAGGCTACACTCTACACTCCCTATGTTGGGGGGGAGCTGTACCGCAATATCCCCTGCTACTTATACCAACCCCAAAACCAGTGAATAGTGGAACAAAAGCAAATTCCACTTCCTACTGTACTGCGACTTCCATGAAGTATTGCCAGAAATATGCATTCATATGACTATTCAATCACTTCTGCCAGCATTCGATATTATGAACATAGGATGCCGTTGCCATTTTTTGTTTTTCTGCTGTTATAACCTCATAATGCAAGAAACCTGGACAAAGTCCAACATAATGGGGGAGACCAGGGTCCAAAAATAGAACAGATTTTAAATATTGCTCTTATAAACTTAGAAAGTTGCTGGAATAAGAGTTTTTGTGTTAGTCTGCATTTTCTCAAGGATATGAAGCCTAAACCTCAAATGTCTGTTATTTAATAACTTCAATCCCCAATGGCTTGCCAGAAAACTACATTTTTATGAGGGAAAAGACCAAAACTATGAGGCAAAAATATAGACATTCTGTGAAAATCTGAACAGTTGAGAGGTATGAGTCTGCCAATATCTAGTAGAGACAGTACAGAAATACAAGGAAAATCATGTATATTTGTGTTTCTTTAGTTTTGCAGAACATACCTGATTTTTCTTGTGTTTTTCTCTTTTTCCTAAGCATATGCCTATAGAAAGACTGGCCACTCAGTGGTACCTGTGTATCCAAACTTTTTTCTGTTGATATGTACTCAATTTACAACAGGCTGGGCCGTCCAATCAATCTTCTTGTTTTTCAACAGTAATGAGCCATTACTGTATTTAAATTATGATATAATATATAGAGATAGATGTAGATAGAGAGATACAGATATTCAATATATTTGCAAGCAGATACACAGTAATATACAGAATATATATATTTACATACGTACAGGGATAGGCTTTGCAGTCATAACATGCTAAGGACCTGAAAGTAATTAGAGTTCAGTGCAATGAAGATATTTCTATACGTGATCACACTAAAGAAAGAGGCAATTAACATGTACCTGCATTACCATCTGTTTCATATAAATAGTACAGAGCATTTGCAATATGACAGTGTGTGCATGGTAATTACTACACCATCTATTTACAAGAAGGAATTACATATCTTGATGTGGGGGCACTCTAACCGCAATAACTCACCTGGTATTTCTCTGCCTCTGTCATAGCCACTGAGTGGTACCAGGAATGCTTCTGTCTCTGTCAGCAGTTGCTGAGGTGGTTGAGCATCCATGCCTTGACTATGATTAGCAATGGTTTTTGCCATTTTTCTGGCACAGTCAACTCCCACCCAACTCCTGATTGCCTCCACTCTGCACTCTATATCAAACCAGATGTTGGCCTTCTGTGCCTTGAGTTCCGCACTGCCACTGAGGAACAATCCATGTTGATTTATGCCCTGTAGTGGTTTTTTCATTCTCACAAGTGGGAAATTAGCATTCCTTTGTCAAGGTCTTGAAATCCGAAAGATATACAGTAGTATATCATTATTCTCAAGAGAAGTACACATCTATGTCAATAAAAGTACAGTAACATACATATGCAGACCAAATACAACCAAAGTAGTATGATATTATCTGTAGTAATGCAGGATCTGATGCATACTTTGAGTTTCGCTGACATAACACTATCCCCCAAAGGGATGTTTTATGCAGCAAAGTAGCACAAGAAACCTATGTCTTTTTATATAACAGCTAAACAGGAACATGGCAACAACACTACAAATTTGGACAATTGCAGAAATCATAGACTACACCATACTTTTTCTGTACCATTGTAACATGTCTCCCATAGTGAAGCCATGTGCAAAAAAAAAAAAAACTAACAGGAAAATTATGTAGTACCAAGGTCACACAGACAGTCAACTGATGTATATATACTAGCAATACATCAGTTTGGTAGCTAAAGCACAGTAGTAGACACTTGCAGAAGCAAATCAAAACATGTTTTCATAGGGCAGACAGGATATGTATTTTCTTTAGGAAGCAATATTCAAAGGAAGGCTATGAAAATGTCATTTAGCACAAATGAAACACAGACAAGTTCCTGAAATACATATATCTGCTGTATGTCAATGTAATTGCTAAAGTACAGCTGTGGACAGCTGAAGAAGTAAAATCAAACAGGGACTTTTATGGTACATGATGTAAATTCAATTTTTCTGTAAAGGAACACCAAACCAGTGTTATTTATTATAAACAATGTAGAAACAATACATAATTGTGGGTGAAATACTACAGATGCAGACACGTGGGAGGAAAATATAAGGGCCATTAGAAGGTTTCTGTGAGAAGAATCTACACATGATACAATAAATGACTGCACAGTAGTTATGTCTGTCACAAGCATAATATTACACAAGTAAAGGTTATTAGAGGACATCATTAAAATATTCTTTATTGTGTCCTGGGAAAGTCCAGCTGGGGCAGAGCCCATTTTTAGCAGAGACCCAGGGAGAAATGCTCTAAACACAAGCCTTTGGAATGTGGGAGGAGAGCAGATTAGCCCAGCGAAGGCATACAGATGGCACCCCAGCCGAGAATCAAACCAGAAAACCTCTTACTGTGAGGCAGAAACATTAACCACTGCACCACCCTACTATGTAGGACTCACCAATTGAACATCGTCATCATTCTCCTATCATTTCATTGAAAACCACAGTATGCACATTACATGTGAGTTACATCAGCAATGAGTTTAATTAGCATGGAATGCTTTGGAATCCCATTAATCTAAATCACATATCCCTAATGTGACAAGTAATGTAGAGTGTCAATGTCCACGACAGATCAGAACACCTGATACAATAAATATATAATATAGTCCATTACACAACAGGGCCTAAACAAATGTCAGGACTTCTGCTATCTTTTTGCATACCACTAATGGCTGAAATCAGCAAAGATCTCAAGCAGTGAAAGTGCTCTGCATCTGATGCTAGAGGTCTACAGTCTGTTCTCAGCAACACTCATAGTATGGAACATGCAAAATTAAAATTTAAGAAATTGTTACAATATTAAATTTTGGGCACATTACAGTTTTTTCTAGTAATGTGTGAATTTTAAAATTACTAAAATAAATTTATTGTTCATGTCAACCTTGACAACCTACAACCCCTATTTCAAGACCACCTGATTTTTGCTTGCCACTGGAAACAGGGTGTGGCCTTTTATAGCATGTAGGTACTTTAACAGAAAATGCACAGCCAACTTTTGAGGCTACTGATGCCACAAATCCACACTGGTGTCATAGAATGCTGTATGCCTAGTGGCTGTTGTATTTTCCAGAATATCTGAGCTATACATACTGTTCCTGGTGGCTAGTCCATTAAGCACAAGATAGCTTCTCTAAAGTCTTTATCTGCTCATCCTCCATATCTTGTATTCCATAAATTGGGATTGCTCAGGAATATATATTTCTCCCCATTTACAGCATCACTTGAAACAAAGATACATAGGACTGTCAGTTGTCACATTCCATTATTCTGTCTATTTTCTGAGTATAGGGGATAATAAATATCAACCTTTACAGATGTCCATAGGTATCTCTTTCATTATGAGGACAGACATAAGAAAGTAATTACTCCAGTATCCATGTGTCTGTGGCAGTAACATGTTAGGGTGTGCATGTACCTTATACATGATACTTTGCCATGCAGCTGTACTGGGTAGTGTGCTATTAGATGTGCCATCACAATGTGTTCTGTACTGTGACAGTGACATACATCATTATGCATCATACATGGAAAGTACACAGGTAGCTCATGTTGCCCATTTGTATTTTATTGCCACCAGATGTGTAATGAATCTTGTGTTTATGTTTATCAGTGTATGGCAGTCTGCACAAGCAGTTATTGTAATTGATATTTGGTGTGTGGCATGTATCATTTATTTGATTTGGTGCCTCCACATATGCTGTATAGTTTCTTTAGAGAGTCCACTGACATACTGTAGTAACAGTGGCTGTATTCCTGTTGTTATTGTTAAACAGTAGTCACTTGATATGGTGTGACTTGTCTGTGTCTGTTTTCCACACTGGTGATATATGCCACTGTTTACAGTATGCCACCCCTGGTGTGCGTACATTTCCCTGGGTACACTTTCACAATGTGTGGTGCAGGTCACATGATGAACTGATTATGGCAGGTGTACAGTTATCTAGTGATAGTGTTTGGTAGCATGTTGACATGATAACATTTTTCACAGAAGTCAAGAATACTCTACAGAGTGGCACTGCAGACACAGCAGGATGCAATTCTAAGTTTAGTGCTGACAACAAGTACAGAATGTATATCTGAGTACCTTGACATTTGTTTATTGCTCTATGTGCTTTATGCAGTGTATATATAACCACATACTGGTTGCATCGCCTACTGTCCTACCTGCTGTGAGTGAATGCACACTATTCCACATGTAGAATGTGACATACACACCATGTTTTTCACCACTTATGTACTAAATGCTGTAGCTACATTTGGTATAACAACATTGTGCATGACAATGATCTCCACATATGGTCTTCTGATAGTATGCTATGCTGGCATAGTACACACCTGCTGTGGTAGGTAAGGCATTCCATGCTGTCTGTGCATGATGTACATGTATGATACGGACAATATGCTATCACAGTATTCTAATGCTGACAGTGACTGGCAAGTGACTGGCAACAGTTCTTCCTATAATCTTGTGTTTATATAGAGGGTACTATTTCAGAGGCAGTATTACATAGCCAGCCTTCATTGCAGGTGTGCAGCATTTTAGCCTTACATGTCTAGTTTGTGCATGTTGTCCCATCACTGGTGATATGGTTGTACTCTAATTTCTGATGTTGTCTTTTTGTTGACCTATATAAGATGCGGGCAATTGATTATTACATAGTGTTCTATTCCTGATCTTTTTTTGTTCTATTCCTGTTGATTATTAGACATTGGCAGGAATTCTTAAATGTGTTGCAATTTTTCTAATGATGGTGATGCAGGTTTAAGATATATGCACATATTAATGTAGTACAGTTGCAGGTTATGCCATTGCATACATTCTGTATGTCCTGCTATCCTGTAATATCATATGGTGACATTTATTTTATCATCATTGATTTATTTTATTTATTCTTTGTTATCCTTAGTACCATTTGAGTCATCATATTTTAAGGCATCTATTGGTGTAGTAAGGTAGTTTGTACCAAACAATTTGGTGTGAGTTTCATTGGCAAACATGATGGCATTGCTGTAGAGGCCAGGATATTGGCATTAGAGGCCTTGCTCCATAAACAAATGTGGCATAGACTTGTGGACCTCATCTCTGAGGACCAGAATTTGCAATATTTAGTTATGCCCTGGGAAATGAGTAGGGCAGACTTGTTTACCAGTCTGATAACCAATACTGACATCTATGTTGCATACTAATCAACCCGGCAGTGCTGTCTTACACAAATATCTTTCCCATCCTTCATTTCAGGATACAGGATCATCCATGCACAAGCAAAGCTGGCATCCTGACTTCCACAGGTCAATGGAGTGTGGATATTTGTCTATGTCTGATATGCTCACATGGGGACATTTCCTGTTAAAGTGAAACTTAATGGACACTGTAAGACTGCCGACCTTAACTCCCCCTCACATTCTGCAAAAGCAAGTAATTACAGCACATTTGAGGTTAAAATCCTTAAAAAAACTTCTTGATATAATATTAGTGTTGATTTTCTGGTTAACAAGTGCTTTATTACAGTGACCCCCCCCCCACCTGCACCCTTGTGATCCATCAGCCTTCCAGGAAGGTGTACAGGACAGCATCAGGTATCTCCCTGTTCTTGACTCCCTGTGTGTTTCTTCTATAGACAACATAATGGTACTCAACTCATATGATCATGAAAGATGCTAATGAAGGTTGTTCTCACTCCCTGGGGTGCTAATAGAATCATTTGCCACATCATGGAATGAGGGTGTTCAGCATGCTGACATAGCATCTACTATTGGTGCATCACCCCCCCCCCCAATGAAGTGTCACACCCTATACATCCCTGCATTGCATCCTGTATAGAAACTGGTGTGGAAAATTAAATGCTTGAGTTGAACTGTATTTACATAGCCTCACCTTTAATCAGATGCATGTAGCACAATTCCAACCAATGCACAAAACCAGAAGGGACATGTGGTATACTGGTGACAGTGTTATAAGAGGAGTTACCTATGTCACTCCACAAGCAGCACTCTAACTTTTGTGCACTACATTATGTCACTCTGAATCTTTTATCTATTATGCTAGATGGTGCAGCACAAACAGCATCTTGCTGAAGTATCAAGATTCATCACACCTAGCTCACTCAGTACTGTTGATTTTTATGTGGCCTTCAAGGCATCATTACATGATTGCTGGTTAAATGGCTGTGACAGATTTGTGCCATACATTGCAAAATAACCTTAGAATGATGAAAGGAAGGGATAACATTAAAATCTGTCACCAGATAGTGTTTGACAGCTCATAACCATTTCCACTCAATACAGTACACCAAGTTCATACATGAAACAAACACAGACTACTGCAACTAATTCAGTGGACAGGACATAATAATCGTGATTACCAAACTGATTCCAGATGTGCCCATCAACAATAACATGCACAATGACAACATAAGACTGTTGTTTAAATGCATCAGGCAAGATGTTGGCAGCAGTCTTATATTCTAATATGTAAACAGTCTGGAACCATCTATCCCATCAGTGGTCAGCATGGGTGACAATCAAATGTAACCTGTGCATTTTTACATGATATCCAAAGGTTACATGCTAGCATCCCCACCAACCCCCCTGGATGCAATTCCTTCCATGTCTAAATGTCCCATATCATTAGGGATGGTATACCTTCTTTGTGTCAAAGTTCTCCAGATGATTTCCCTACAGCTGAGTGGGCATTACTCAGCAGAATTCCTTTTTGTGCCACAATCTAGGAGTTTAGGCCATTGCTGAGGTTCTCATCAGCATTCATTTTTTGTGCCATAATATAGGAATTGTAGGCCATTATTGGGGTTCCCAGACTAGAACCATTACATAGTACTGCACACAGCATGAGGTTCATGCTACATTCAGTTCTTTGGTGGTTATCAGTGCTCTGTTGGATGTGCTGTTTGAAGCTATGAGACACATAAATACCTAAATAGCTGGTCAAGAGGAGAAGGTCAACAATTGCACCACACCACATGGAACACATAGCCTTCCAGAACACACACCAGCACTGCATTCACATAAAAACACAAACCATACACCCACCTTCATAGAGGCTCTCAATAAAAATCTACCCAAACACCAGAGGTGTCCAAGGTAGAAACACACTTGACCACCATGACACAACACTAATTATGAGACACATAACTCTCCTAAACAGTGTGCTAATCAACCAAAGCCCCTAAGGCAAAACAGCATGCCCAACACACTAGTCATAGGTGACTCAATAGTGAGGCACACTGATGTCCCACTCACTAGGCTGAATAAGGAGAAAGTAACAGTCAGCTGCCTGTCAGGTGCTAGGATCCGCCACATAATACATGCACTCAGGTTCCTCAACAACAGGTATAAATATGACTCTGTCATTGTACATGTGGGCGTGAATGACTTGAGATGTACCTGCCTGGACTACATGAAAATAGACATGGAGGAGTTCTCGGATTATGTAGCCCAGGCGGGTATGACCCTAGCTCTGAGCAGCATCCTACCATCACCCAGAATGATACCACAGTACAAGCAGAAAATGATTGATTTCAAAAATTGGCTAAGTTTCTTGTGCCATTCTAAGGGGATCCAGTATCTGTGTGCCTGGGATGACATGATTGACAGACCTCAATACTTTGCCAGAGATGGCCTGCATCTGTCACCCCTGGGCTTCTGGATACTGGCCAAGACTCTTGCCACCCCTATAGTGCTTTTTTTAGGTGGTGTTCCAAAGGCCAAATTACCACCATAACAGCTACAAACAAATGCAATTTGAGGGTCATGCTGCTCAATGCTAGAAGTCTAAATCTCAAAATGCACTCGCTCAAAGCACTCCATAAAATGGAGAACATCGACATTTGTGCTGCAACAGAGACCTGGATCAAGGCAGCAGAAATCACCCCTGCACTACCAGGCTATAACTCATTCCACACCTTTCGGCCCAGAACTTGGACCAAAGCTCCAAAGGCAGTGGTGTTTCCATATTCATAAAGGAGGCACACACCTCCAGACTAGTGGCCTAACATAACACATCAGAGATACTTCAGGTGCAGCTAACATTGGGTAAAACAGTGATTCAGGTCGTAGCCTGTTATAGCTCCCCAACCATGTCCCAAGACTCACACTCCATGTTCCTAAGCACCCTGGAAAATATTAGGGTCCAACCTAACACTCTCATACTGGGCGACTTCAACTACCCGTCCAGTAACTGGGAAAACTACTTATGTACCAATATACTTGCTCAACAGTGGAATTCATTAAATCAAATGCCCTGGACCAGCTCATTCTTACCCCCACTAGAGGCAGCAACATCCTTGACCTAGTCATTACTAACATGGGCGACTATTGCTCTACACCAATAGTCAACTCCTCCCTAGTTAGATACGACCACAAACTAATCACCTTGGAAATCCACATCCTGCCTCCCCCCCACCCCCTGCAAAGGTAACCACCATGCAAAACTTCTCCAAAGCTACCTTTGGGCTCCTAAAAACGGAGGTGGCTAACTTCATGACACCCATGCAAATGGAGAATAGTTGCATAACTGCCGAATCATACACCAGTGCCATGTACAAACATGTACACAAATGCATGGATCTCGCCATACCCAATAGAACCAAGACGCTCTCCTGCAAAAAAAGGAAGCCAATCTGATGGTCCCCTGTCACAAACAAACTCTACAACAGAAGGAGGAAACTGACGTGGAATAAGGTGAAGTCCCAAGACTGGAAAAACTCCATTATCAGCCTCAACAAAAAGTTGAGATCCCTCATCAAATCCTCTGAAGCTAGCTATGAAAACAGAATTGCAACAGATAGTAAAGACAACCACAATGCCTTCTATACTTATGTAAAGAATCTCCACGGCAATACCCAGATTTGCTTTGACCTACTGCACAATGGTATCTCCTATACCGAGCTAACAGATATTGCCAATATACTGGCTGACAGATTCAGTACAACTTTACCCCCAAAGGACCAATCACAGCACCAGTAGATTGCCAGGCACCCAGTATTACTGCAGCACAGGTTAAAACAGCAGTGTCCAAGGCCAAGAATACAGATTCTATGGGACCTGAAAATATCCCTGCCTATGTTCTACATAAACTACAGAGTGAACTGGCACCTCACCTATGTGCCCAGTTCAGTTTCAGCCTCACCTCAGGCTTTGTCCCTTTTGAATGGTGCACTGTTATGGTCATCCCTCTCCACAAAGGAGGAGCGATTACAGACCCTGGGAACTATTGCCCCATTAGCCTGATGAGTCTGATATGCACAGCTATGGAACGCATCATCATGGACCTAATAAACAAGGATATAGGGAATCTCCAAACTCTGGATCCCATACAGTTTGGTTTTGTGAAGAGTAGATCATGCCTGCTCAACTTGGTCGACTTCTTTGAGTCAGTCATCAGAGGTGTGGATAAAGGCAAGGTGGTTCATACAGCCTACCTTGATCTGGCCAAGGCCTTTGATACCATTCCCCACTCAGGAATCATAGAAAAATTCACTAAGCTAGGCATCAATCCTTATATCACCAGGTGAGTTGCAAACTGGCTCACAGATAGAACCCACAGTGTGAAAGTAGCTGACATCAAGTCAGACTGCCGACCAGTCACGAGTGGAGCCCTACAGGGTTCGGTTCTGGGTCCTCTCCTGTTTGGTATCTACTTCTCTGAAGTTCAGGCCAACACGAAGGGACTCTGGCTGACAAATTTTGAAAACGATTGCAAGTTGGGAGCTATTATTAACTCCCCAAGTGATGCTGACATCCTACAGAAAGGTCTCACTAAGACCAATGACTGGTGTCAGAACCAAGGCCTTAAGCTCAATGCCAAAAAATGTGTTGTCATCTCCTTTGGGAAAAACCCATTTCCCATGAAATACCACATCCACGGTAGTCCACTGAACACAGAAGGTGTTATGAGAGATCTGGGAACACAGGTTGACAGCAACCTCTCTTTTGATCACCACATTGTCACTGTGGTCAGAAATTCCTTCTATATGGCACGTCTGATTACTAAGGGTTTGGCATCCAGGAGGAAAGAGGTCATTGTCTCCCCCTACTCTTCCCTCATTAGGTCAATCATCGAGTACAATGCTCCATTTGGCATGTACATCACTAGACACATGCAACAACTGGAGAGGCCACAAAAGTACCTTACAAAAGGGATCCTAGGCCTTAAACACTTGTCCTATATGGACAGACTCAAAAAACTCCAACTATTCTCTGTCTCATATCGCTTACTTAGAGGCGATCTC
This sequence comes from Protopterus annectens, assembly GCF_019279795.1. Taxonomy (NCBI): domain Eukaryota; kingdom Metazoa; phylum Chordata; order Ceratodontiformes; family Protopteridae; genus Protopterus; species Protopterus annectens. Next base: position 7,841,542 of record NC_056729.1, read on the forward strand.
TGCTTGACTTACAAAGCCATGTCTGTCCCAGCTCTGTTAGAAATGCTACATCTAAAGAAATCCCAATCCCTCCACACTACATGCTCAAGAGACCTCAACCTCATTACCACAATCAACAGAATGTGCTGGAGGGACAGGTTCATTACACAGAGACTGCCCATGCTATGGAATAGACTTCCCATGGATGTCAAACAGAGCACCTCACTGGCTGTCTTCAAGAGAAATCTTGATGAGTGGATGGGAAATAGAAAATTCACCCCAGGATCACTCTCATGGCTCTACTAAACAGAGGCAGTAGGAACTAAGGTCAGTTGGCATGATGACAGGGTAATCCTATGAGCTAGGCTTGTAAAGGCTCCAGGGCCATTAGCCTAGAACCCATCTATGAACCTATGAAGGGACTGACATGGGTCAAGGGGTTACCTTTTCTTCTGCTTAGGTGATATTCTTTAATGATAAAATGTACTTGGATGTGAAATATCCTCCCCTCCCAAGTTGTACAGTGAATATATTGTCTTTATTATATCAGCAGCTGGGGGGTGTCAAGTTCTTTCCATATTTGTCTCTTGTCACTGCTACCTTACTGTGAATTATAGGAGGTAGTGATTCCATGCAGCTGTAGGTTCCAAACCATGGAATGAAAGGTTGACCATCCATCTAGTGTGGTGGAAGAAATACATATCTTGTGTGATTTTTAGATGACATACCTGTGGAAGCATGGAGGTGTTTTAGGTGAAATGGCAGTGGAGTTTTTAACTAGATTGTTTAATGAAATCTTGGAAAGTGAGAGGATGCCTGAGGAATGGAGAAAAAGTGTTTTAGTACCGATTTTTAAGAATAAGGATGATGTGCAGAGCTGTAGCAACTACATAGGGATTAAACTGATCAATCACAACATGAGCAGTATGGTTTCATGCCAGGAAAGAGCACTACAGATGCGATGTTTGCTCTGAGAGTGTTGCTGGAGAAGTACAGAGAAGGTCAGAAGGAGTTGCATTGTGTCTTTGTGGATTTAGAGAAAGCATATGACAGGGTGCCTAGAGAGGAGTTGTGGTATTGTATGAGGAAGTCGGAAGTGTTAGAGAAGTACATAAGAGTGGTACAGGATATGTACGAGGGTAGTGTGACAGCGGTGATGTCTGCGGTGGGAGTGATGGATGTGTTTAAGGAGGAGGTGGGATTACATCAAGGATCAGCTCTGAGCCCTTTCTTATTTGCAATGGTGATGGACAGGTTGACAGACGAGATCAGACAGGAGTCCCCGTGGACCATGATGTTTGCAGATGACATTGTGATCTGTAGTGAGAGTAGGGAACAGGTGGAGGAGACCCTGGAGAGGTGGAGATATGCTCTAGAGAGAAGAGAAATGAAGGTCAGCAGGACTAAAACAGAATATATGTGTGTGAATGAGAGGAAGGATAGAGGAATGGTGAGGATGCAGGGAGAAGAGCTGGCGAAGATGAATGAGTTTAAGTACTTGGGATCAACAGTTCAGAGTAATGGTGAGTGTGGAAGAGAGGTGAAGAAGAGAGTACAGGCAGGCAGGAGTGGGTGGAGAAGAGTGTCAGGAGTGATTTGTGACAGACTAGTACCAGTAAGAGTGAAAGGGAAGGTCTACAAGAGGGTAGTGAGACCAGCTATGTTATATGGGTTGGAGACAGTGGCACTGACAAAAAGGCAGGAGTCAGAGCTTGACGTGGCAGAGGTGAAGACGTTAAGATTTGCACTGGGTGTGATGAGGTTGGATAGGATTAGGAATAAGTATATTAGAGGGTCAGCTCAGGTTGGAAGGTTTGGAGACAAAGCCAGAGAGGCAAGATTACGTTGGTTTGGACATGTGCTGAGGAGGGATGCAGAGTATATTGGGAAAAAGATGCTAAGGATGAAGCTTCCAGGTAACAGGAAAAGAGGAAGGCCTAAGATAAGGTTTATGGATGTGGTGAGAGAGGACATGCTGGTGTGACAGTGCAAGATGCAGAGGACAGGAAGAAATGAAAACAGTTGATCTGCTGTGGTGACCCCTAATGGGAGCTGCCGAAAGAAGAAGATCATTTCAGTGAACATCCATTTTTAAATGCCATGTCTTCCAGCACAAAATGTATCACATGGTTCAGCATGAGTGCTGTGAATTTATTGATCCTGTTTTGTAGCAGCTGCCACATACCACAGAGAATTGGTAAATATGTCAGCCACAGTTATCAGGAATTTTTTTTTTTACTGCATTCCTTCTAGGTGGCACCCCTTCCATTTTCTACCACGAAGCAAGTCAACACAGATTCCATGGCCATGGATTGGGTGATATGGTGCGTCACTGCCTAAGACATCCAGCAATGGACGAAGGCCAACATGCATGCCTGGCAATGAATGAAGGCCAACATGCATGTCACCAATATGGGCTTAAAGGTGGTTTATAGTACTAGGTGTAGTTGCCATACAGTGCAACAGCATGGTGGTAATTTGTTATACCACTGAGCAGAGATGGTCACATCCTACCACCTATATAAAGAAATTTTGATGTTATAGGAAGGGGTCATGTCATTGGATTGGTTCCTGGTTGCTAGTCTTATTCCTAGAGACTTCAGCACCTAGGTAGACAAGTGTGGTAAATATTTGTTAATGCAGCTCAAATGGCCTCTCTACTGCACAGTGTTGCAGTCACAGTTCCTTCTTTGAGGAAGGTCTTGCTATAACCTATTTGTCTTCCATGGTGATAATTACCAAGTACCAACACAATGACAGGTCCAGGGAAATATTACTGCAGTGGTGTCCTCCAGGTACCCTGTGCATCTGTCTTCTATGCCCTATGATCCCATGTTTATTCAGATGACAGCATTAAGCATAGTCAAGGTGACTCAGTAGCACTGTTTTTGGATAAAACATGTGTGATTCAACTTGCTCTAGCCTTTCTTCTGAGGGATATGCCTCTTTTCACCACAGCACTTGCACATCAAGGTGTAATTGAGAGGCTCATCTTCCATATTCTACCATATTCTTAACAAAGATGAACAATTACTGCACAGTATTGATGTGCATATACAGTTTCATATCTATGTCAATATGAGTACTGACAGTGTAATGGTTTCACATCTGTGTGTTTGTTATGCTCCTAATGAAGCAGGTATGACACTTTTAGTGTTGGCATTATCTATACTGTTTCATTACTGGAGTATTTGTATGACAACATAAACTTTTTCACTAATAGCTCATTGTACTTGGTGACTTGCCATGTCTTCATTTGGTTGACATGATATATACAGAGTTTACAGATGAACAAAGGGGTCATAATGCACAGACACATGCAGTATACATGGCTATCACACTAGTAAATGACTGTGTTGTTGAGCATTGATGGACAATATCATTAGTCAAGAGAAATATGGTGTCCTCTGCGTTACTATAATGTTATGATTTATAACTTAGTTGCTGATGCGGCAAAGTTTTAACCAAATCTGTGGGCAGTCTGAGAAATAGTTGTGATTATTTTCTGAGAATAGGTCCAATCAGCCCAATGACCCTCATATGCAAGACTATGGAAAAAGTCATAACAGACTTGATAAACTACAATATGAAAAACCTTAAAAAGACTTGACCCCCAACCATTTGGCATTTTGTTAAGGGTAAATCTTGTCTAATAAATCTGGTAATTTTCTGCAGGAGGGTACCACAAGCTTATCTTAATCTTGTGAAGGAATTTGATATTATAGGCAAGTACTAGGCTATCTGCCCAAGGGCATTTATAAGCCTAGCCAGAATGTGTTGGCTTTCGTCACCCCCTTAGATTAGTTCCCTGTGCCTCTGTCCAGCAGAGCCATTAGTTCCCTGTGCCACTGTCCAGCAGAGCCATTACAGGGGTAAATTTTATGTTTCCCATCCACCCATCAAGGTTTCTCTTGAAGAGTGTTAGTGAGGGTCTCTGCCTGATGTATACTGGAATCCTGTTCCAAAGCATGGGGAGTCTCTGAGACAGGAATCTATCCCTCCAGCATGTCCTATTTATCATTGTAGTGAGGTTTATATCTCTAGAACGTGTGGTTCTCCGGGATTTGTTTTTTTTTTTAGGTGGAGCATGTTCATCAATTCTGGGTTGGACATGGCCTTGTATGTCAGGCAGAGATCACCTGTGAGTAAGCGGTATGCAACTGAGTACAGCTGGAGTTTCTTGAGTCGGGTTGCACAGGGCTTCTGTTTGAGGCCAGTAATCCTCTTGGTGAGGTACTTTTGTGGTCTTTCCAACTGTTGCAGGTGTCTTGTGAGGTACATCCCAAATGGCATTGTATTCTATGATGGTGAGTGATGAGTAGAGAGGCACAATAACCTCTTTTGTTCTAGATGCAAACCCTTTTGTGATTAGGTGGACCACATAGAAGGATTTTCTAACCACCTTGGCAATATGATTATCAAAGGAGAGATTACTATCTACTTGGGTTTCCAGATCCCTTATTTTATTTTCTGTATTTAGGGGACTACCACTGATGTGGTAGTTCACGGGTACTTTATTTTTTCCAAAGGGGATGACTATGCACTTTTTGGCATTTAACTTGAGGCCATGATTTTGACACCAGGTACCTGTCTCAGTGAGACCCTTCTGGAGGGTGTCTGTATCAGCTGGAGAATCAATTATGGCCCCTAGTTTGTAGTCGTCTGCAAACTTGGCCATCCATAGTCCTCCTATGCTTGCCTGTACCTCTGAGAAGTATACACCGAACAGGAGGGGTCCTAGGACTGAACCCTGGGGGATGCCACTTGTAACCAGTTTAGAGTCGGATGTAGAGCCTGCAACTTTCACCATGTGGTTTCTATCCATGAGCCAGTTGGCAACCCATCTCGTAATGTAAGGGTTTATGTTCAAGCTGGTGAGCTTGTCTATAATACTAGAATGGGGAATGGTGTCAATAGTCTTTATGAGGTGTGGGTAGGCTGTGTGGACCTCTTTCACTCATCTAATTTCTTGGTAACTGTCTCAAAAAAGTCCACCAGGTTTAGGAGGCTTGATCTGCCCTCAACAAAGCCAAACTGGGTTGGGTCCAAGGTTTGGAGGTTCCCATGTCTCTGTTAATGAGTTCCACGGTGATGCCCTCCATAGCCTTGCAGACCAGGCTAGTCAGGCTTATAGGGGAATAGTTCTCGGGGTCCGTTGTGGCTCCACCTTTGTGGAGTGGGATAACTGTTGCTGTGCGTCACTCTGTGGGTACGTAGCCTGTAGAGAGGCTGAGTTTAAAAAGCGTGTTTAGGTGAGGGGTTAGTTCATTTTGGAGCTCTTGTAAGACAGAACCTGGGACACCATCCGGTCCCATTGAAGCTGTGTTTTTGGCTTTGGATAGGGCTGTTTAACTTGTGTGCCAGTGATTGATGGAACCCTACATTCTTCTGGTATGGTTATGGGCCCTTTAGGGGGTTAGGGGGGGTGAAGTTTGCACTAAACCTGTCTGCCAGAATGTTGGCAATATCAGTCGGTTCAGTGTATTTTGTGCAATTCTGCACTAACTCAGAGCAGATCTCAGAGTTTCCACTTAGGTTCTTGACATAGCTAAAGAACGCTTTGTGGTTATCTTTGGAGTCATTGGCAATTTTTCTTTTGAAACTAGCCTTGGATGATTTAATGAGGCATCATAGTTTCTTGCTGATACTGATCAGGGATGTCTTTCCTTCTTGGGATTTTACTCTTTTCTGTAATAGTTTCCTCCTTCTGTTGTATAGCTTTTTTATGGCAGGGGTCCACTAGACTGGTTTCCTTTTCTTGGAGGAGTGAATCTTGGTTTTACTTGGGATAGAATGATCCATGCATTCCTGCAAATGCTCATAGAGTGCCTTTGTAAAGGTTTTGGCAGCTTGGACAGCATTGTCCTTTAGCATGGGGGCTATTAACCTTTCCATCTCGGTCTTAAGTAACATGAAGTTTGTTTCTGAAAAGTTTTTCACGGTGGTTTCCTTGATTGGGGGTGGGGTGGAATGTGGCTATCCAGAGTGATTAGTCTATGGTCTGATCTAACTAGCGAGGGGTTGACCTCCGGTGTGGAACACCGGTTGCCCATGTTGATGATGACCAGGTCCAATATGTTGTTCCCTCTGGTAGGGGTGTTGACCAGTTGATCCAGGGCATTCGAGTTTATAAATTATAGGAAGCATTGGGCAAGGGAGATAGTGCTTGAGTAGTTGTCCCAGTTTATGTTTGAGTAATTGAAATCACCCAGTATTAGGGTATTTGGTAGGACCTTCATATTTCCCAGTGTCTCCAGAAATGAGGAATGGGTGTCCTAGGTCATGGTGGCTGATCTGTAGCAAGCTACAATTTTGATTGCAGTATTGCCCATTGTTAGTTGCACAAAGATGATCTTTGATGCATTGTGCTGCACCACTAACCTGGAGTTGTGAGTATCCTTGATAAATATGGATACACCCTCACCTTTTGTGTTTCAGTCCTGGTTCTGTGGCTAGAAGGTATGGTATGAGTTATAGCCTAGTAGTGCTGGGGTGCTCTCAGGAGCCTTAAACCAGGTTTCTATTACTGGTCAGATGTCAATGTTCTCCATACTGAGGAGTGCATCGAGTGTGTGCATTTTGAGGTTTAGACTTCTGGCATTGAGTAGCATTACCCTCAGTTTTTGGTTACTTGTGCTATTTATGGTGATGGGTTTGTCTTTTGAGCCTTGCCTAAAAAAGGCACTTTGGGGTCGGCAAGAGCCTTGGCCAGTATTCGAAAGCCTAAGGGTGACAGGTGCAAGCCATCTCTTGCGAAGCAACGTGGCATGTCGAGTATGTCATCCCATTCAGACAGATACTGGAGCCCCTTTGAATGACACCAAAAACTTAGCCAGTTGTTGAAATTGATCATTTTTTTCTTTATACTGTGACATCATTCTTGGTGAGGGCAGGATGCTACTCAAGGTCAGGGTCATACCGGCCTGGGCTACATGATCAGAGAGCTCTTCCATGTCTCTTTTCATGTATTCCAGGGAGGACTCCCAACAATTTGGCATTTTGTTAAGGGTAGATCTTGTCTTATAAATCTGGTAATTTTCTGCAGGAGGGTAACACAAGCTTATCTTAATCTTGTGAAGGCATTTGATATTGTACCACTTGTCAACATTATCAGCAAGCTAAATGTGAACCAGATTTGTTCCTGTGTACCTTGATGGATTACTGACTGTCTGAGAGACAGAACCTAAGTGGGGAACATGGCAGGTTCATTATCAGATAGCATGCAAATAACTAGTGGGATACCACAAGGTCCCTTGTTGGGAGCTCTGCTATTCATTTTTTGATCTCTAAATCAAAACCAGGGACTCTAGTTAACCATGACTGCTGATGATTATAAACTGTTTTTATACTTAAATCTCTTTCTGATATGGAGACACTAGAAAGTGAACTTATACAAGCTAGTAACACTGAAAATGAGATAAAACAATATGCTAAAAGTGCAATACTGTTACGTTTGACAAACTCTCCACTCAGTTATTAGTATAGGAAACACCTCCCACCAAAATGAAGATGTGTTAGCCCTTGGAACATGGGTTAATAAATCCCTGTCCATTAATAATCATGTTGCAACAGTGGTCAGAAAATCCTTCTGTCTGGCATAGCTGGATGGGTATTCATAACCCCTCCCAGGATGACTGGCCTATTGCTCCTTGCAAAATAAGGTAAGTTCTAAGAGTTAGTCCTGTTAAGTTGTAAATTGCCACATGGCCCAGTTGCCTTGTCCATTCCCTTATCATATCATTCTGAGAAGTACATCTAGGTATGTTTATAGACAAGGCCACCAGCAATGGCAGTATATTATTAAACATATATATGGGAGCACTACATACTGCATCAGTGAATATGGCAGTACAGTGTATATTATTAAACATATATGTGTGTACACTACACACTACATCCATGAGTATGGCAGTACAGAGTATATTATTAAACATGTATGTGTGTACACTATACACTACATCAATGAGTATGGCAGTACAGAGTATATTATTAAACATATATGTGTGTACACTACACACTACATCAGTGAGTGTGGCAGTGCAGAGTATATTATTAATGGCAGTACAGATTATATTATTAAACATACAGTATATGTGCACACTGCATACTATATCAGTGAGTATGGCAGTACAGAATATATTATTAAACATATATGTGCAGGCTACAGACTACATCAGTGAGTATGGCAGTAGAGTATATTATTAATGAAAGTACAGAGTGCATTCTACAGCAGTGAGTGTGGCAGTACAGAGTATATTATTAACCATATGTGCACACTGCATACTACATCAGTGAGTGTGGCAGTACAGAGTACATTATTAAACATATGTGCACACTACATACTATATCAGTGAGTATGGCAGTACACTGCATATTATTAAACATATATGTGCACACTACATACTACATCAGTGAGTATGGCAGTACAGATTTAGACGCCTATTGATATCACATGTGTTTAACATGTTGGCTGATGATATACTGTGGTAATATCATGATGTACAACACACCACTGCTCATATACGGGATACCAGAGTACTGTAAAAGTATAATGGATAGTGATGTAAGCAATGTGGCCCTCTTCTATGGAGGGAATGGGGTAGGACAGTATGCCTATGTGGTATGCACAGATGCAGAGCTCATGTTCATGAAAGTAACTATAAGAAGAGAGCTTGCATCAGTGCTGTCTTCAACTTATAGAAGACATTATGGCATGGCATTAGCCTTAGTACAAGTCATTATGCACACTGTGTCATCTGGGTCAATAATATGTGTTATAAAGACTTGTTTATACCTCAATCTTGTGTGTATCTATTTGTGCACTAAATCTGTCTTTTCTTGTGATATGTGTTACACATTTGGCTAGAATTTATACTTTATGTTATCACATGGTTTGAATGGCACAGTATGGAATATGGCACAACATATTGACATATACAGTGTGACATAAACAATTGTTATATTACAGGTAATGAAGCTGCCTAACATTATTGTATAGCTACTGCAAATAATACAAATTGTTCATAGCCTATGACTATTTTCAAGTGTGGATACTTTGAAGTACCTTAGCATATGCACTTTGTGTGTTATTTATTCATACAATAAGTGTTAACATATGTAGCTCAGTATGCTATCAATCCCATTTATAGAAATAATTCCTTGTACTCAGTTAGGGTATGGAACTGGCATTATGACATTTGTTTTTGTTTACATTTAGGTTTTATCATTATAATAAACATACCATATGTGACTGTACAGTTGACTCACTAAAAGACTGCACAGCTAAGCACCAGTGACATGAACATGCAGATGGTCACTCCAAATTATCAAGAGTGATACCTCACTGCAGGATAAGCCCTGGTCAGCAGAGCATGGGATGGTTCAAAGTGTATGGAGCAAACTTAGTGGTGGAATGATAATAGCATTCAGACAGGGACGCAAAAGGTGTTTTTTGTGGTCTTCTGCAGGGGGCTCCAGTCTGTGGTTCATGACATGACTATGCAGATGGCAGCAGTGCTGTGACAGGCACTTACCATGGGATGCAGTGACCCAGGTGAGGTAGGTGCGGCCATTACTAATGATCCTCAACCTCAGTAAGTATTGTCTTTGTGTTCTCATATGTACCACCTCAATGAAGTCCAGTGCATGTATTGCATTATGTCCATCATCTTCATGTTGCAGACACGTAAACCTTAATAAGGTATCGTTGCCCGCAATACCTTATCCAGGCTGTAGCTACATCCCTGTTTTATATATATATATATATATATATTTATTTTTTTTTTTCTGAAGGGGCTGCAGTTGACAGTGTCCACATTCATTTTTTTTTCTAACTTTTGTTCTGTACATTTGTACATACATATTTCTATAATACACAATTTTGTATTTTAATATTTCATCATTCAACTGAAGACTTTGTTACTGCTCCTATTTCTAATTCAGTTACATTCTTGTGTATATCTCTATGCTAAATAAATGTGTGTTTTATTATGTTATCATTGGGTTCCCTGCTCACTCGTATGCTTTTCTGCTGTTGTACATTTCAA
>NC_056729.1:7852066-7857066 GCF_019279795.1 Protopterus annectens
ATTGTCCATTAAATGTAAACAACAGAAGGCTTTGTCAACCAGAACCACCTTTGGTTTTTCAGAATTTGTAATGTAATGAAACAATCTGAGATCAGCTGATGAATCCCTCTATTGAATCTTTCAAGCTAACCATAGACACAGCAGCTAATGCATTAATATTGTCATGGCAATTTCAACTTTCCTTTAATTCAATGTCAGTGATGTCTATTCAAATATGCTCAGTAATGTCCTGATAAGGAAGTAAATAGGATCAAAGGATTACCCTTTTTCTGCAATACTTGCAGGGCCTTATATCTGTCAGATGAAGCACTACATATCATTGCAAATCCCTGCTCAAGGAAGGGTACCAGCAGTTGTGACGATTTATTGTATGAAAACAGGAAATACATTTGCCTACTGCACATGCCTGTTTAACCCTCCGTACATTAAATATGGATTATACAATTTATCTTTGTTAACTACTATATGACTTTTTATATATACATATTTTGCAATGTATTATAGAATCATTTTCTTACAAGAAAAACCTAGCCAAGCTAGAGGTTTCACTGTGTGGTACCTTAGACCTCCTGTAATAGAGGCTCATGGGATGTATGCAAATCAACCTTAAGAACATCAAGTGTTTCAGCTACATGGCTTCTGAATATCCATGACATTTTAATTTTTACTTTTTAAGTCTTTATGGACAGAGTCAGAGCAACAAAGCCAAAAGCCACCTGTGGACATGCATGTTTCGGCCTTGTTATGACCTTGTCAGCACGGCATAAGTGGGATGTTTGGTTATACTCTAGAAACAAAGGGTCTTTAAACCCATTGGATGTCCACAACCATTAAGGTGTCTGCAAATATCCCAACTAACAAGTAAACTAAAACACATATACAAAAAAGTAAAGGTAAAATGAGAATAGTTAAATCTAGAGAAGGAAACTGAGAAATTATCATTTGCAATTTGTAAATCTGTGTGCACAAGCAAGAAATTTTTCCGAGATGGAAGTTTTGGTTAAAATATGAATTTGCAATAGTGTGTAGTTCACAGAAAAGTGATGTGCTGTTAAAACAGTAGGGAAGTAGCAAGATATTGCATTATAATGCATGGATGATGATGCAGTTAGTTTATTATAAAAGTGGTTGTTTATCTGAATGCATGAGAAAGGATGAAAGAGAGAGATAATTAAAAAAAGTGCTGATGTGCCAGTCAGTGGTTCTGAGAGATACATATGAAGACTAACAGTAGTGGACAAAGCTTTAAGGTTTGTTATACTGTCACAGAGAACTTACACCTGATGGGGTCAAACATGTTTTGTTTGGATAGGAAGACCACAGTTTCTTGATCTACACATCACTTGCTTTGCTAGTAAGGGAATAAACCAGATGCCAGTTGAGGGCTCTGCCATAAACAATTGAGAAAAGAAATCCCAAGGATACAAGTTCATTAACAGCTGTACCCATGGAAGATCCATATATTAATATCTGTAACAATAAATACCATTGCCGTCAAATGTAGCTCTGCCTCTTTGAACAATAATAAAGGTTGCTTCAGCAATTTATATATATATATATATATATATATATATATATATATATGGATCGACTTTCATTAGATGAAAGTAAGATCCAGAATTGTACTTACCCAAGATAAATCCACTGAAGCTGCACTTCAATGAATTAACAGAATGCAAAATTCCTTTCACAGGGAAAGGAAAAGGATTCTGGCGTGTAGCTCGCGAGACATTTGCCTGCGAGCTACATCGCCGAAACCAAACGGCTGCATCAGCACTTTGCCGTAGTGCAAAGTGCCTGAAAAGTACAGCCGCTGCAACTATAATCTATGGACGAGCAGCTGCAGCCATACGGGCTGTGTAACGCATTCCTTCTTCTCATGCAAGGAATGCATTTATTTAATTATTTATTTATTGTGATGTCAGACTGTTGCAGCGGCTGTGCTTTTCAGGCACTTTGCACTACGGCAAAGTGCTGATGCAGCCGTTTGGTTTCGGCGATGTAGCTCGCAGGCAAATGTCTCGCGAGCTACACGCCGGAATCTAAAGGAAAAACTTGACTGCCAAGGGAACTGTGCCCTCTCTTCCATGTAGTGTGATCTCAGAGATGATAAGTAGGGGTGGTGTGGGGGGCTTACTTTCCATGCATTTTGTGTGGTTTCCATGGTGGTCAAGTGGTTCCTTTCCCTGTGAAAAGAATTTGGCAGTCCATTCATTTGCTGAAGTGCAGCCTCAGTGGATTCAACTCGGGTAAGTGCAATTCGGTGGATCGTACTTTTGTCTAATGAAAGTAGATCCATACATATATATATATATATATATATATATATATATATATATAGAGAGAGAGAGAGAGAGATATGTGCATGTGTGTGTGTGTGTGTGTGTGCGCCTGCATATATATATATATATATATATATATATATATATATATATATATATATATATATAGATAGATAAAGATACAGATATACATACATATCTATATCTATCTTTATAGATAGATAGATAGACAGATAGATAGATAGATAGATAGATAGATAGATAGATAGATAGATAGATAGATAAATAGATAGATATACCTCTCTTCAATATAAACATAGGCAAGATAACAACCCATTAACCAACTTCTATGGTCAAGTTCTATGACTACTTGTAATCAAATCACAAGTTATAGGTTCAGTTTATGTTTTAGATATTGATTTCAAAAAAATTACCTCTCAAGCTTTAGTCTTCAGAAAAAAAAAATTATTTGAAATCTGTTTCTTAAGCTTGTAATAAACTAGTCATGACAGCAATCTCATCATACCGTGTTGTATTCTTAGCAATCAGCAGAGATGTCAATTTAAAATTAAATTCTGTTTGCCGAAGAAGTAATTATTTATTCAAGTGAATGATAAATCTAATTTTCATTCATTAATATGATTCCTTATAATTCTTAGTTCATCTAGATATTCTAATTATGAAAGACTAAATAAGGCAAGCTGACAATAATTTAGAAAGAAATACAAGTGCTGACGATTGAAAGTTTTGGCCTAAATGCAAAATTCCATGAAACCTCACATGTTTCCAGTACTCAGACATTCTAGACTCTGAAATTTCATTCTTATTGTATTTAATTTTAATTAAGTAATACCACTGAAAACATTGTTCCTTTTTGTTTTACAGTATTGTTTCAGAAAAATGTAAACAAAATAAAACAGCAATTTTGGTAATCTGACAGGTAGTCTATAGTTTATACGTATGTATTACAGCAAATTTAGTCAGCATGTGAGAGAAATCAGACCCCCAGATTTACTAATCTTCCATGCAGGACTAATCTAGTCCTGCACGGAAGCGGCAGTTGAAGAGGAGGACGGCAACGCACCATGCATATTAATGAAGGCGCACTGCCTGAACTCCAATTGCTACACGGAGCGTGGACGAGTGCAGGGGCGTGTCTAAGAGCAGAGCTCTCAGAATAAACACACCCCTGAAAGTAGAACAGAAAAATGTGTAAATAAATGAGCGAGACAGCTCGCAAGTGTCCGCATATCCCCACCAACAGTCCCCATGTGTTCAACAGCAACAGTATAGTCAAATAAAACGAAGAAACCCTATTATTTATTTGTTTTAAAACCCCAAGTACAGCTAACCATAAGTGCCCGGGTTTGCCCATCACCTAGCTACGGTTAAAGCAGCCAAAAAGGCTTAAGAGGATAACAAGGAATATATATGCAAATGAAGCAGCACAGCAATAGTGGAGTGGTTAGAACATCTGCCTAAAGAGCAGGCATTCCTGGTTCGAGTCCCAGAATAACAATTAAATGTGAACTGGAGTACTGCATGAAATGCACATGTGAAGTGTTAGTATGAATAAGGCACATGTAAGCACAAATAAGCAGATGTAAGAAATTCCAAGTGATTTGTCATGGGGGTAAGCATTGCCCACACAGAGTAAGCAAAGTAGAAGCTAATTCTTCTTCTGGCTTTTCCTGGTTAGAGGTCGCCACAGCGATCACCTGTCTGCTCGTGATTGGCAGTGGAGTTTTACTGTGTCGAGTTGCCAGCCCAGAACCCAACCTTCCACTGAAGGAACACACATGCACACACTCACACCTAGGGCCAATTTGGAGTGTCCAATCCACCTACAGCATGTCATTGGCATGTGGGAGGAAACCGGAGCACCCGGAGGGAACCCACACGACCACAGGGAGGACATGCATTCTCTGCACAGAAGGCAACCCAGCCGAGGATTGAACCGGAGAACCTCTTGTTGTGAGGTGACAATGCTAACCACTGCACCACCCTGGCTGCCCCAAGCAAAGTAGAAGCTAATGACTGTAAGAAACTGTAACCGGAGGTTAACAGTGCTTTCCATCACGCAAACCCATGCAGACCCACTTACAACCACTTTAAAGTGCCTTAAACACTCTGGATCCAACAGCCCAAGTTCCGCCCAAGTTCCGCCCAGCTTCAGCAAGGCTCAAACCCAGTAGTTAACCACTAAGCCATCATAGCAATAGATAAGTGAGATTAAGGCCATACATCCCATACACCCACATGGATTTTTATATATATATATATATATATATATATATATATATATATATATATATATATATATATATATACAGCAATATGTATATATATATATGACACTTCATTTGCCCGACAAGTATTATTAGCAAGAAAATGGAATATACCCCCTTCCCCACTGCAGTGCGACCCTGGAGTTAGAATATATAGTTGGGGGTCACAGCACCCCACTTCATTTCATATGATATTGTTAACTTTTGATGTAATATTGCTTAGTAACAGAAAAGTAAGTGGGGGGCTTCGCCCGCCACATCACCCGTTGTGGGGGGCTGTGCCTCCCACACTCCCCCCTAACTATATATTCTAACTCCGGGGTCGCACTGCAGTGGGGAAGGGGGCATATTCCATTTTCTTGCTGATAATACTTGTCGGGCAAATGAAGTGTCAGGCAAATGAAGTGTCAGGCAAATGAAATTTCAGTCA